>NC_064626.1:882891744-883194774 GCF_023864275.1 Schistocerca cancellata
GTATATAATTGTTACAGTGATAACGTCAGCGATATTTTCAGCAATTCAGACGTACTTAATTGAACGAATTTCGTTATCATTGCGGTGCTGACATTCAGTCATAATTTATTCACCGAGATGAAAACAACTGTCTTAATCGCGCCCCGTACATTCGTCGTGAAATGCACCATTTATGAGAAAACGAAAACGCGCTTCAAGTCTAGCAAAACGCAGACTGAAATCAAATCCAGAGACTTGTAAAATAAAAACGATTAATTTTATTGTTTCCTCTGCCGAATAATAGTGAAATAAATCGCAGTTTATCCTATTTCTAAATGGTTCAGATGGCTCTGAGCACTATGGGACTTAACTTCTGAGGTCATCAATCCCCTAGAACTTAGAACTACTTAAACCTAACTAACCTAAGGACATCACACACATCCATGCCCGAGGCAGGATTCGAACCTGCGACCGTAGTGGTCGCGCGGTTCGAGACTGTAGCGCCTAGAACCGCTCGGCCACTCCGGCCGGCTATTTCTAAACGTTGCCCGGTTGTACACTACTGGCTATTAAAATTGGAACATCCGGAAGGACAGCAAACAACAAAATTTTATTCATTGTACGTATACAGTGCAGTAGGGAGAATACATGGCTAAATTTGTGATCTGGTGGTGTACGTGGAGTGAAATTTAGTGCACAGAGCTGCCATATTTGGCTGTAACAACCACTTTAATGTGACTGGGATTCTGGTCGAACTACGCTTTTGTAACTCATACGATTTGGTCAGTCCATGCTACAGCTCTATCCTGATGACATCAATCGTAGTGGTTTTCGAACGGTGCCGTGCTTGTCTCTAGGCAACTATCATCAGATGTCTTGTGTGGGTGACATGTGGAAAACATGGTGACCAACATTCGAACACCCTCGTGTCTCACAAGATGCTCATTTGACCGCTTCTTGAGTATTGTTCATCTGTCTGGGATCCTTAGCAGGTAGGACTAACAGGAGAGACACAGAAGATCCAGCGAAGAGCGGCGAGTTTCGTCACGGAATCGTTTAGCCGGCGCGAGAGCGTTACAGAGAATCTCAGCAAACCCCATTGGCAGACGATAAAAGAGAGGCGTTGTGCATCACGAAGAGATTCACTATTGAAATTTCGGGAAGCGACGGACAACGTATCACTTCCCCCCACGTACGTAGATGTAGATGAAGTCGGTCGGGACAGCACTTACAACACGCTCTCCTGAGTTATCCGGTTGACAGATGACGTCACCGAGACCTCAGAGCCACCGGTATAACACGTGAGAAATATAACGGCTTCTGTCCAAATTGTCGGTTATTTGAGCCAGAGATAATCGTGTTGTGTACCCAATGGCTGCCCAAACACGACATTAGCTGCTTGACATGTATGACGATGACGAATACATTCTGCGAACGTTCGTTCTCCTCGGAGCCTCCAGAGACGGGTACGCCCACCGTGACGCTGTACGCAGAAGCGGAACACATCTGAAAAGACGACGCGGCTCTCTGCTGTGTCCCATGTTGTCGAGCACGCTACTGTCGGCCTACGTCCATGTCAATTGAAGCTACAAAAATGGTCGCCGTTTTGACAGACCGTATTGCTCCAGACGTTGTCCATCTGCACGAGTGATGAAAGGTGGAGCTCTGTGACACATCGAGCAAGTGTTGGCCAGATCTGTGGCACTTCTTAACAGTAAATATCGACTGGTCTGCGGCGGTTTCGCTTACCATCGAAAACTATAACTGCCGCCTTGTTCAGATTGTGATGTACGGCTCCAGCCTATGAGCTCACAGGCTCACTCACGTCTGACCTAAAATTTTCATGACGCGTATTTAGAAGAATATTTCACTGATACGTGCAGTGGCATTTGACTCCAGTCCGACCGATTCTTTACTAGTGATTGTGGGTTTGTGCCCATTAGATTTCATAACAAGGCAGCAGGCATCATGTTATTGGCTCCACAAACGGGACATCAATAAGGTGCAGATTACAATGGCAACCATTAGCTTCGATAAAAACAACATAAAAAATAAAGTAATAGACCTCTGGCAAGACGAGTGGGATCAATCAGATACGGGTAGCAGACTGAACAATTTTCTACCTATCACAAGAGGAATGTTGCAGTATAAAATAATTAAATCATCTACAGGGGTCGTTCACTTGCTCTCGGGCCATGGTCGGACTTACATCGCATAGGAAAAAGGCCACTGGTGGAGTGCGACTGTGGCACCCCAGTGGCGACGCTTGAATATGAACAGCGTACGCACAAGTTGCCTCAGAAGAGAGGCGATCACTAGTCACATAGAATATATTAGAATTCTTAAATGACTCGGGTAAGTGTAACATACACTCTAAATGTTAAATACAACACCTCGAGAGGCTTAGCGAATATACCATATCTTAGCCGCAGTTGAGTCAAACATAAGATGTAAAGTAAAGCAGCCGTGCGGCTTAGAAACAAATTCAGCACAGGCAGAAAACTTTCTTGACATAAACGAGATAATGACAAAGTGAGTCCGCACTTCGGAATGGCGACTTTATTGGGTTAGTCCTCCACAAGAGCTGGTCACTACGCCGGACATACCAAGGATGGTGTAGGGGGGACGTGTGAAGAGAAGAAGTGCTTCCCCTTGCTATTTGGTGACCGGCAGGTCTGGGGGAGTTGAAGCGGTACTAGGGTTGCTTCTCATCATTCCACCACCCTTATGTAGAAATAAAATATAGTTGCACAAAAGGACTAAATAAGAAAAGGTAAATCTCAAAAGTGTTGTAGTTAATTGCTTTTTATAATGGTTCATTAAGGGGGGGAGGGTAGAGGGATTAGCAGCACTTGACAGAGGTTTAGCTATAGTAACGACCCGCCTTCCCGTGGCTATGGACGTGCAACCCTCTGGGATTAGCCCAGAGAGGCTAAGAGACCGATTGTATGTTTCAATGTTACACATTGAAGAACTGTAAAGCTATCTTTAACTACTGCAAGTAGATTAGAAGTTAGCAGCTTCATTTGGTTACTGATAGAGCCCACTCAAAATTGTTAGACAGTCGGTTTCGTATTATTAATAAATATTTTAAAAAAATCCCATCCGAGTGCATCTCATCTTGTTTGAAACAGGCCCATTTTCTGTCTCCAGGTACGTGATGTGCGAACCTACAATGCCGAGGGAACACGTGTGATCTCGGACGCTAGTCATGTGGAGCTGTCGAGATCCTGAATGATATTGATATTACCCTCCTGGATCCATAGACTACACATTCGCATGACAGACGTGGGATTCCGACCAACGTGAGAAACACCACTGCGAAACGATAAACCACGGTCTCGGTAGACCATGATCCAGCAGCTGTCGAAATGCGACACATATTAGATGTTACCCCTTTTTACTCTAGTCTTCGTTCGTCTTACAAACAAACAACATTGAAATGCGATAACTGAATGAGAAACCCACTACGCAAATTTTTCTTTTATACGGATTGTAGGTGGCAGCATTTCTACTCACCCTGTGTAGTTGCGCTGAAATGTGTTCATGGCGTTGCAATGTTGATGACCAGAAGTGTGGCATATTGCAGCAAATTTGTATGCCGTTGTGGGGTCAGATACAGGAGAATTAGAGCCGATTACCTCAGCTACCACTCCTAGTGGGTTAAAATTATTTTCAGCACTATTAAGGGGAGGTTTACTATCTTTTGGTTCAAAAAATCGATTTTTTTTAAAAAAAATTGCATTGTTGGATCCATAAAAGTGTTTAGAATCCACCCCTGAAACGGTTTTTCCGAATACGGAACGGAAATGTTTGTTATTCGCGGTTGAACAAAAAAAAGCACCTGCCTGCAATCGGCCTTTTTCACGTACCCGTTTTTTTTTTTTTTCTTTCGGAGGACAAGTTATTGTACCGGTGCTTGTGAGGAAACACACAAAATTCAATTGAAAGTTTGAACGCGTGTGTTTGGAAGTTAGCCCCCAAACCTTTGCATTCTGGTGCGAAGATTGTAGAGATTGCGACTTTCCTGGCAATGAGCAGTTTCAACGAAGGGTATTCAGCAATTCTGATGACCATGGCAACGATAGAAGTCACCCTGGGACTCTATTCGACGCAGTTCGCCAAGCATTCGGATGACCACCGGATTCAAGCGGCCGAAATCCGCTTGTCACCGGCCGTACGAGCGGCTCTGGAGCAGCGCAGGATGGGCCAGATCGAACAGAATCGCCTCTATGAGGAAGGTGAAGGACTAGTTTATAGACCCGGAATAGCATATTGAACGTAAGTTGCTTAATATTGCATTTATATGTAGTCAAAACTTCAAACGCGTTTTTCTCGAAATGACTTTCTTTTATCGCGCCGTATGTTAACTTCAAATCTACTGAACCGATTGGCATGATTCTTTGTTTCCGACGAAGCTAACTAAATTTTCTAGGAGTTGTACCACTTTTATTCCTATCCATCAACTATAAATATTTTTACTTGGCGGACGAAGTCGAAAAATCGATGAAAAAACCCTATTTTTTTCAAATGTCCGCCATTTTGTTTCCTATGTGCCGGCTGACCTGTGACATACCGCTCGTGGAGGTCTACATCGAAATTTTGTATCATTCCGACGGAACTCCCGCCTTTGCTCTTCAACATTTCCGGTCTAAAAAATTCCAGTTTGTAGAGGAAATATCAATAATAGTTTTGACCAAATTTGCCATTGATATCTATAACACATCCCGAGAAAAAAATTCTCAAAGATCAGGCTTATTTCGGGCCAAAGATAGTAAACCTCCCCTTAAACAGCGGAACCTGTGGTTCCCGCCATGCAAGCCTGTCCAAAGACAGCCGGCCAGAAACCCGAGAACAAGAGCGTCGGACTGGCTCTGAATGTGAATCGCAGACAAACGGATGAGGCCGCGAAGAAAGGCGGCGACGCAGAGCTGTGAAGACCGGTTCGGCTCGTCCGCTTCGTCCACAAAGGCCTCCTCCTCTGCAGGAGCAGCTTCCAGCATTGAGTCCCCCACAAGGCTCTCGTTCTTCAACTGTCGAGCCAAGTCCCGCCAACTCCCACGCGAAACCCTTTCTCTGTCACAGCGCTGTCACAGTGCAGGGGCACGGTGACTCTCTGGTACAGGTTACCGAGCAATTATGCGTGTCAGTATACAAGCACCGCTTAAATTTGTGCTCACGTATAATGCCTTTTCCGCGTCTGTCGAGTAACTCTGCTGTAGACGACCTCAGCACCATTTAATGCTTCTTTTCTTGACTTCCAGAGAGTCTTCGGTACACTTTTGCTTCACCGCCTAGCAAACATACACTGAGTTAATGGTAGCATTCGAGTGCGCATACCCCACGAAGCCATGGACCCATGTTGTCAATAGGAGACTATGCAAGCTTGTCGTGACTCCATAATGGTGTGGGGTGTATTTACTTGGAACAGGCTGGGGCCTCTGGCCCATCGGCTACTTGGAGACCGTATGCAGCCATTCATGGACTTCATCTTCCCAAACGATGATGGAATTTTTATGTGTGACAATACGCCATGTCATCGGGTAACAATTGTTCACGATTGGTTTGGAGAACATTCTACATCTACATCTACATTTATACTCCGCAAGCCACTCAACAGTGTGTGGCGGAGAACACTTTACGTGCCACTGTCACTACCTCTCTTTCCTGTTCCATTCGCGTATGGTTCGCGGGAAGAACGACTGCCGGAAAGCCTCCGTGCGCGCTCGAATCTCTCTAATTTTACATTCGTGATCTCCTCGGGAGGTATAAGTAGGGAGAAGCAATATATTCGATACCTCATCCAGAAACGCACGCTCTCGAAACCTGGACAGCAAGCTACACCGCGATGCAGAGCGCCTCTTTTACAGAGTCTGCCACTTGAGTTTGCTAAACATCTCCGTAACGCTATCACGCTTACCAAATAACCCTGTGACGAAACGCGCCGCTCTTCTTTGGATCTTCTCTATCTCCTCTGTCAACCCGACCTGGTACGGATCCCACACTGATGGACAACACTCAACTGTAGGTCGAACGAGTGTTTTGTAAGCCACCTCCTTTGTTGGTGGACTACATTTTCTAAGGAATCTCCCAATGAATCTCAACCTGGCACCCGCCTTACCAACAATTAATTTTATATGATCATTCCACTTCAAATCGTTCCGTACGCATACTCCCAGATATTTTACGGAAGTAACTGCTAGCAGTGTTTGTTCCGCTATAATCATGCAATAAAGGATCCTTCTTTCTATGTATTCGCAATACATTACATTTGTCTATGTTAAGGGTCAGTTGCCACTCCTTACACCAAGTGCCTATCCGCTGCAGATATTCCTGCATTTCGCTGCAATTTTTTTAATGCTGCAACTTCTCTCTTTACTACAGCATCATCCGCGAAAAGGCGCATGGAACTTCCGACACTGTCTACTAGGTCATTTATATATATTGTGAAAAACAATGGTCCCATAACACTCCCCTGTGGCACGCCATTGAGAACAACATGCTGTGTTCTGTTTGCTAAAAACTCTTTAATCCAGACGCACAGCTGGTCTGATATTCCGTAGGCTCTTACTTAGTTTATCAGGCGACAGTGCGGAACTGTATCGAACGTCTTCCGGAAGTCAAGGAAAATGGCGTCTACCTGGGAGCCTGTATCTAATATAAACAAAAAAAATAGAGTTGAGTCTCACACGAGTGCTGTTTCCGGAATCCATGTTGACTCCTACAGAGTAGATTCTGGGTTCCCAGAAATGACCTGATACGCGAGCAAAAAACATGTTCTAAAATTCTACAACAGATCGATGTCAGAGATATAGGGCTTCGTGAAAACTGGAACTACCTGTGCTCTTTTCCAATCATTTGGAACCTTCCGTTCCTCTAGAGACTTGCGGTACACGGCTGTTAGAAGGGGGGCAAGTTCTTTCGTGTACTCTGTGTAAAATTGAATTGGTATCCCGTCAGGTCCAGTGGACTTTCCTCTGTTGAGTGATTTCAGTTGCTTTTCTATTCCTTGGACACTTATTTCGATGTCAGCCATTTTTTTCGTTCGTGCAGGGATTTAGAGAAGGAACAGCTGTGCGGTCTTCCTCTGTGAAACAGCTTTGGAAAAAGGTGTTTAGTATTTCAGCTTTACGCTGGACATTTCGAGCGTATTGTTTAGGCACATATAACGTCCAACATCCCATCGAACATTTATGGGACATAATTGTGAAGTCAGTTCGCTCAAAAAATCCTCCACCGGCAACACTTCCGCAATTATGGACGTCTATAGAGGCAAGATGGCTGATTATTTCTGCAGGGGACTAAAAACGACTTGTCGAGTCCATTCCACGTCGAGTTGCTGCACTATGCCCTGCGAAAGAAGGTCCGACACGATGTTAGCAGTGACTCTCCTGACCTCGTTACCATATCGGTTGGACCCTGCAGGTGATGTCATGATGTTAGCAAATGCACATGCGTCGGTCGTCTGCTGCCACTGTGCCTAACGGATACGTTCGTCGTAGTCCTGCATTGATTTCTGCGGTTATTTCTAGCAGTGTTGCTTGTCTGATAGCATTGGCAACTCTACGCAAATGCTGCTGCTCTCGGTCGTTACGTGAAGACCGTCGGTCACTGCGTTATCCGTGCTGAGAGGTAATACCTGTAATTTGGTACTCTCGGCGCACTCTTGACACACTGGGTCTCGGAATATTAAATTCCCTGACGATTTCCGAAATGGAATTCCCCATGAGTCTAGCTCCAACTACTATACCGTTTCGAAGTCTGTTAATTCCCGTCGAGCCGCCACAATCACGTCGGAAACCTTTTCAAATGAACCACCTGATGTGATCGCAGTAAAGACCTCTCAACAATTAGCAAATGATTCAAATGGCTCTGAGCACTATGGGACTTAACATCTGAGGTCATCAGTCCCCTAGAACTTAGAACTACTTAAACCTAACTAACCTAAAGACAACACACACATCCATGCCCGAGGCAGGATTCGAACCTGCGACTGTAGCGGTCGCGCGGTTACAGACTGAAGCGCCTAGAACCGATCGGCCTAACAATTAGCACATAGTACGTTATTTTTGGGAGAGAGCTGTCAGATGTGAAGGTGGCGTCAGACGTACCTCATGAATACGTGATGGAACCATTGCTCTTTACGATACGTGTTAACAACTTGGCAGACAAAATTTTATATCTCTGAAGCTGTTAACTGATGACGCGGTTGTGACCAGGGTGGTAAACCAATTAGAAACTTATTCTGAAATCAATAAATTTAATGCAGCTTGCGTAAGTAGATAAAATGCCCTACTACTGTTCAAAAAATGGTTCAAATGGCTCTGAGCACTATGGGACTTAAGTTCTGAGGTTATCAGTCCCCTAGAATTTAGAACTACTAAAACCTAACTAACCTAAAGACATCACACACATCCATGCCCGAGGCAGGATTCGAATCTGCGAACGTAGCGGTCGGGCGGTTCCAGACTGTAGCGCCTAGAACCGTTCGGCCACACCGGCCGGCTAATACTGTTCGATTAGTAATCAATTACAGCCATCAGGTATTAATGAATACGGGTTTGGAACTATGTTACGCCACTTCAGTTAATTAAAAAGCATGAGTTTTGTAGCTACATAAGTAGCAACGCAAAGAATGATAAAATTTAACTGAAAATTCTAGTCGATATTCGTTCCCGCCAAACCATTGCTTAAGATTTGTGCACCTTTCAGCAGCTTCTCTCACTATGTTTTCGTTACTTTTTCTCCAAAAGGTGTGGCTGTATCGCCAATTCTGTACACTGAAAAATCTTTCGTGCCGTCGTACGAAAATTTTTCGTGTACACTGGAGTCCGTATTCACTATCCAGTTGCGATATGGTAGAAGTTGTGATCCTCAAAGTCATCATTCTTTACCGGCATCCGACATGGATAAAAGCTTCCTGCAGGCTTCTCTATGCAATTAAGTGAAACGCACGCTCTTTGTTCCCGCATCTTTTATACGGTCGTTTGCCTTCGTGTCTTTGATAACTTGAACATGCAGCTATCCATTACTTGCTCAGAAACTCGTCGCTTTTGACTGGAATTCGCACTAAAAGTCTGCTTCACTGCCATAAATCGTAAATGTAATCACACACTGACTGCAGACTTGCCCTTCCAGGCGTATCGAAATCGCAGTTATGAAAAAGTTACTGTGGTGTTTATTTCTAAGTAGCCCACGTAGTTATTATTTTCTAATTACCTGAAAACAAATACTCGTCGACTATTGTAGAATTGCATTCTTAATAGTTACAGTTTTCAAATTTCACCCGTGGAGGAATGTAGTAAATGTATGATGAGGCGTCGGCAGATTTTGCACCTGGCAGGCCACATCTAATCTGTCAATGAACAGGTCGAGCAGAGGCGGTACGTTGACCTGGAGGATCACCTGACATCGACCGTCTGGATTTTTCTGTCTCAGAAATGAAGTTTCCAGTACTCTCGTCGGTACAGTTGAAGAGCTGGAGCAGCGAATGGTAAGGTAAAGCATTGCTTCCAAATGCTAGAACTACACGTGAAGCACCTTTGACAGAGATAAGTGTATAGTAAATTACAACGTTTAATGTGCTGAGGCTGCATAGTGCTTCTTGTTATGGTAGGCCAAGGGTGAAATTCGAGGTTAATTAAATGGGAACTTGACTGGAAATTTTACTTTTCGGGTTCATTTGCACTAGCTAGGGAATCGCGTTTCTTCTCATTGCTCCTGCAAGTTTATTTAAGAAAGCAGTAATGTCAACGATGTGTCTTAGCAACGTATTTCGTGTTTCTAACTTCTCCTCGTTCTCCATTGAAACCAATAAAGTAAAGTGTAGCAGTGCTATGTTTGGTGATTTTGGTGGCCAGATAACAGTTCATCGACGACTAACGAGAAGAGGTCCCCAGCGGTGGCATGACTTTTTGAAACCATGTGATGTGTGTTACGGTCCCAGGTGTCACCCCGTATACCCATTCACCCTGGTGAGCCCTCGTTTGCGACTAATCGAGGAAAAAATTTCGGAATTCCGCGTGATTTTCTACAGCTTTAAAATATTAATGTTACCCAGAATTGTCGAGAAGCGTGATTATGAAGGTAGAGTCATGACATGCGTAATGTGGTGGATTCGAATCTCGTCACGTACTTTCAGATTTTTTATTTTTAAATCTTTATCGAAATGGCTGTGATCGTTATCAATTCAACTAATTGTTTTAAATGTAACTTTTTTCTTTCTATTTCTTTGTCACGTCATTTTAATCATCGTACTATTTTTTTCAATTGCTCTCATTTTTCTTCCTATCTTTCTTTTTACGCATGGAATCTTTGTGCATGTCAATTTAGTTATTTTTCTGAAAAATGCTGATCTATCAGATAAAACACAAAAGACGAAATAATCTATTTATATTGACTGTGTTCTTGTGTCAAAAATGTATTTTTCGTTGCAAGATGTACAGTTTTTCGAAGGTAGTCGTCTTCCAAACATTTAAAACGTAAATTCGTATTGCACTAAGGACAAAATAACGCAGATGAAGATTTTTTACGAAAGAAGGGGTTATAAGTAAAATGAAATTCAAATGAAATGGGTAATAGAAACACTGAATGCAATAACGTGGTGGAAAACACAGGATGATGAAACAAAAGAAATTAAATAAAAGTTAATACATGAAAATAACTAAAAGCACTTTAATAGAGAAACAGAGTGGAAAAAAATAATAGGAAGAAAAATTAGAGCAAGTGAAAAAGTTAATGCTATGATTAAAATGACATGATAAAGGAACGGGAATAAAAACATTACATATAGACCAGTTAACTGAATAAAAATAATAATCAGAGTCATTTCGATAAAGATTTAAAACTAAAAAAATTCAACGCACCAGTAAGATTCGAATCCCCCCGACCTTTTGCTTGTGAAGACTGTACCTTAACTATCACGCTATGCAACCAGCTTGTGTAACATTTCTTAGTTAAAGCTGTATAGCATCACGCAAAATTTACATTTTCTTTTTCGTCTATTACTCGCAATCGAGGGCCCACTAGGATGAATAGCTGCTGGATGTGATGCCTGTGACCTTAACTAGATCATAGTATAGTTGATCTCTGAAAGTTAATACCATCGTTGGGGACCTCTCCGTGAAAGAAATGTGCGGTTCTTATGCTGCCTACATGTTCTGCAAAATGTGGAAGGCTTCACCTCCATGGCATTCAACGTGCCATATGATATACTCTGTACGTTTTCATCTTACGCATTTCCAAACAAAAGAAAAAAAGAAGAGCAGGAAACCGCTCGTCACTTTTCGAAAATATAATCTACAACACCCACAATTACTGCTGTAAGCAAGGCGTTTACTGACAGTTGCTTCTATAATGAAATTATAATGAAATGAACACCCTTAGCTGCTTACAGGCGTTGACATACGTCGACTGGGACAGATGAAAATGTGTGCCCCGACCGGGACTCGAACCCGGGTGTCCTGCTTACATGGCAGACGCTCTATCCATCTTTTTTTTTTTTTTTTAGTCTCATTTTGTTCGTTTTCGTTCGTTGTCTGCTTGGTGCGTACGTCGAAAGACACCCGTTTCAGTTCGCCGTTGATCCGTTAATTCAGTTTTTTTATTACAGAGGGAGCTAACCCTCTGACCAAACAGCTGAGTTACCGTGCCGGCATCCATCCGAGTCACCGAGGACACAGAGGATAGCGCGACTACAGGGATTTATCTTTGGCACGCCTCCTGCGAAACACACATTCTCAACGTATTGTCCCTTACTACATTCCTAGTGCCCCCGCCCATTATACTCATTACTCGCGGCGCGTTGCCGATTCCCGTAAGAGTTCGGGCACTGTTTGTTCATTCGCACAGAAGAAGAAGATGGTCCAGTGGCCGGTGAGCCCTAACTATATATATATACTAAGATGGTATCTGTTCTTTCGGACATGTCAGAAAGAACAGATACTATCTTAGTTTATATATATAGTTGCTTCTATGTTGGAAGACCCTCTTTTAGGCGCAGCATATACGCACCACATCGGGTGAGTGTCGGCAGCTATGTTCACGGCGGTCAGTGTCGCCGGCCGCGCTAGGCTAGGTGACGCTAGGCTAGGCTAGGCGCCGCTTACCGGCAACAGAGGCGTCTGGTGAATGCCAATGGCCGGCACAAAGGGGCGCGCAGATGGACAGCGTCCGGCCGCACCGGAAGCTACGCGTACGTTGCCGCTACTGTAGCTGCTGCCGCTGGTGATGTGGCGGCGTGGAAGCACACGCACACTGCAAGCCCTGACAACGAGCACAGCAGTGAGCGGCTGCCGACAGACGCCGTAAAAGGTTCCTTTCTTTATTAAATGACATCTATTTACCGTGAGCTGCACTAGAAATATTTTATTTGCCGAAGCCGGTTTTCGGGTTTACCGCTCATCACTAGTGGCATCTGATAAACAGGAACAGACAACTGTGTATACATCAATTTCTGCAAAATGACTGTACAAATTGTAACAGTAATGCAAGTTATGTACTTGTATAGCAATGACATGTATGTCAGTAAGGATCTGAAACCTGCCCTGTGACGTATCTTAAAAGAAAGATTAAGGAAAGGCAAAACTACGTTTCTAGCATTTGTAGACTTAGAGAAAGCTTTTGACAATGTTGATTGGAATACTCTCTTTCAAATTCTGAAGGTGGCATGGGTAAAATACAGGGAGCAAAAGGCTATTTACAAATTGTACAGAAACCAGATGGCAGTTATAAGAGTCGAGGGGTATGTTATTCAATTTGTATACTGAGCAAACAATAAAGGAAACAAAAGAAAAGTTCGGAGTAGGTATTAAAATCCATGGAGAAGAAATAAAAACTGTGAGGTTCGCCGATGACATTGTAATTCTGTCAGAGACAGCAAAGGACTTGGAAGACCAGTTGAACGGAATGGACAGTGTCTTGAAAGGAGGGTATAAGATGAACATCAACAAAAGCAAAACGAAGATAATGGAATGTAGTCGAATTAAGTCGGGTGATGCTGAGGGAATTACACTACTGGAAATTGAAATAAGAACACTGTGAATTCATTGTCCCAGGAAGGGGAAACTTCATTGACACATTCCTGGGGTCAGATACATCACATGATCACACTGACAGAACCACAGGCACATAGACACAGGCAACAGAGCATGCGCAATGTCGGCACTAGTACAGTGTATATCCACCTTTCGCAGCAATGCAGGCTGCTATTCTCCCATGGAGACGATCGTAGAGATGCTGGATGTAGTCCTGTGGAACGGCTTGCCATGCCATTTCCACCTGGCGCCTCAGTTGGACCAGCGTTCGTGCTGGACGTGCAGACCGCGTGAGACGACGCTTCATCCAGTCCCAAACATGCTCAATGGGGGACAGATCCGGAGATGTTGCTGGCCAGGGTAGTTGACTTACACCTTCTAGAGCACGTTGGGTGGCACGGGGTACATGCGGACGTGCATTGTCCTGTTGGAACAGCAAGTTCCCTTGCCGGTCTAGGAATGGTAGACGATGGGTTCGATGACGGTTTGGATGTACCGTGCACTATTCAGTGCCCCCTCGACGATCACCATTGGTGTACGGCCAGTGTAGGAGATCGCTCCCCACACCATGATGCCGGGTGTTGGCCCTGTGTGCCTCGGTCGTATGCAGTCCTGATTGTGGCGCTCACCTGCACGGAGCCAAACACGCATACGACCCTCATTGGCACCAAGGCAGAAGCGACTCTCATCGCTGAAGACGACACGTCTCCATTCGTCCCTCCATTCACGCCTGTCGCGACACCACTGGAGGCGGGCTGCACGATGTTGGGGCGTGAGCGGAAGACGGCCTAACGGTGTGCGGGACCGTAGCCCAGCTTCATGGAGACGGTTGCGAATGGTCCTCGCCGATACCCCAGGAGCAACAGTGTCCCTAATTTGCTGGGAAGTGGCGGTGCGGTCCCCTACGGCACTGCGTAGGATCCTACGGTCTTGGCGTGCATCCGTGCGTCGCTGCGGTCCGGTCCCAGGTCGACGGGCACGTGCACCTTCCGCCGACCACTGGCGACAACATCGATCTACTGTGGAGACCTCACGCCCCACGTGTTGAGCAATTCGGCGGTACGTCCACCCGGCCTCCCGCATGCCCACTATACGCCCTCGCTCAAAGTCCGTCAACTGCACATACGGTTCACGTCCACGCTGTCGCGGCATGCTACCAGTGTTAAAGACTGCGATGGAGCTCCGTATGCCACGGCAAACTGGCTGACACTGACGGCGGCGGTGCACAAATGCTGCGCAGCTAGCGCCATTCGACGACCAACACCGGGGTCCTGCTGTGTCCGCTGTGGCGTGCGTGTGATTATTGCTTGTACAGCCCTCTCGCAGCGTCCGGAGCAAGTATGGTGGGTCTGACACACCGGTGTCAATGTGTTCTTTTTTCCATTTCCAGGAGTGTAGATTAGGAAATGAAACACTTAAAGTAGTAAAGGAGTTTTGCTATTTGGGGAGCAAAATAACTGATGATGGTTGAAGTAGAGAGGATATAAAATGTAGACTGGCAATGGCAAGGAAAGCGTTTCTGAAGAAGAGAAATTTGTTAACATCGAGTATAGATTTAAATGTCAGGAAGTCGTTTCTGAAAGTATTTGTATGGAGTGTAGCCATGTATGGAAGGGAAACGTGGACGATAAATAGTTTAGACAAGAAGAGAATAGAAGCTTTTGAAATGTGGTGCTACAGAAGAATCCTGAAGATTAGATGGGTAGATCACATAACTAATGAGGAAGTACTGAATAGAATTGGGGAGAAGAGGAGCTTGTGGCACAACTTGTCTAGAAGAAGGGATCGGTTGGTAGGACATGTTCTGAGACATCGAGGGATCACCAATTTAGTATTGTAGGGCAGCGTGGAGGGCAAAAACCGTAGAGGGAGACCAAGAGATGAATACACTAAGCAGATTCAGAAGGATGTAGGCTGCAGTAGGTACTGGGAGATAAAGATGCTTGCACAGGATAGAGTAGCATGGAGAGCTGCATCAAACCAGTCTCAGGACTGAAGACCACAACAACAACAACAACGTAGTACACAGTTTGTCATGTATGTTACTGCTGTCAGATGTTTGGCAGTGACAGTTCTTCATAAGGTTGACATAACTGTCATACAGAGTAAACATACTACTGACAGGTAATTTTTAAGATCGTATTCATACACACTTAAGAGCCAAAGAATCTGGTACACCTGCCAGACATCGTGTAGGGCCCCCGTGAGCACACAGAAGTGCTGCAACACGACTTGGCATAGACTCGACTGATGTTTGAAGTAGTGCTGGGCAGAACTGACTCCATGAATCCTCCATGGCTGTCCATAACTCCGTAGGAGTAAGAGGGGGTGGAGATCTCTTCTGGACAGCAAGTTGCAAGGCGTCCCACATATGCTCAATAATGTTCATGTCGCGGGATTTCGGTGACCAGCGAAAGTGTTTAGACCCAGAAGAGTGTTCCTGGAGCCACTCTGCAGCAATTCTGGTCGTGTGGGGTGTCGTTTTGCCCTGCTCGAATTGCCCAAGTTCGTCGGAATGCACAATGAACATGAATGGATGCAGGTGATCAGTCAGGATGCTGTCACCTGTCAGAGTCGTATCTAGACGTATCAGGGGTCCCATATCACTCCAACTGACTCGGCCCACACTATTACAGAGCCTCCACCAGCTTGAAGATTCCACTGCTGATATGCAGGAGCCATGGATTCATGAGGTTCCGTACACGTCCATCCCCTCGATACTATTTGAAACGAGATTCGTCCGACCAGGAAACGTGTTTCCAGTAATCAACAGTCCAATGTCGGTGTTGACAGGCCCAGGTGAGGGGTAAAGCCTTGTGTTGTGCAGTCATCAATGGCATACGAGTGGGCCATGGGCTCCGAAAGCCCATATCGATGAAGTTCCGTTGAATGGTTCTCACGCTGACACTTGTTGATGGCCCAGCATTGAAATCTGCATCAATTTGCGGAAGGGTTGCACCTCGTTGGTTCCGTTCTTACAGGATCCTTGTCCGCAGCTCGTGGTCGTGCGGTAGCGTTCTCGCTTCCCGCACCCGGGTTCCCGGGTTCGATTCCCGGCGGGGTCAGGGATTTTCTCTGCGTCGTGATGACTGGGTGTTGTGTGATGTCCTTAGGTTAGTTAGGTTTAAGTAGTTCTAAGTTCTAGTGGACTGATGACCATAGATGTTAAGTCCCATAGTACTCAGAGCCATTTGATCCATTTGAACAGGATCCTTTTCCGGCCGCAGAGATGTCAGAGATTTGATGTTTTACCGGATTCCTGATATTCACGGTACAATCGTGAAATGGTCGTAACTGAAAATCCCCACTTCATTGCTACCTTGGAGATGCTGTGTCCCGTCGCTCGTGCGCCAACTACAACCCCACGTTCAAATTCATTTAAATACTGATAAACTGCCACTGTATCAGCAGTAACCGATCTAACAACTGCGCCAGACACTTGTTGTTTTATATAGGCGTTACCGTTGTTGTATTTTATCATTGTGTGTCATATTTTATGATAGGAGGATAACTATATAGAAAGAAAATATTCCACAGGTTATGTGGCTCTTGGTGTATCCCCTCACTGTTTCTAGGCGGATCATCGCTTTCTGTTTCTAGGGCGTCTAGTAAGACACTTATCACACACACAAAGGAAAGGATCGAAATGAGGTAACGCCAGATAGGTATGCAGTCCAACTAATTTACAGGTAATGCGATTACGATGTTAACTGACTAAGACTAATAGGAAAACTACGGTACTCTACTCTTACTTATTATAGTCCACGGTAGCCTACGGTAGTTTTATAACTCTAATTGCAACAGATACTCATTTCAGAACATCAATCGCCGACGTCTCTAATGGTCATACGAGTCAATCAGAATGTTAATACGTTGGTTCTGGAATGAGAATGTTACTGCGTTGCTTCTGGTATCAGCACCTATCGCATTCAAATTCTTCTTAAGCTTTTTTAGGGTGTCAGCAAAAGCTACATATACGAAATACACACACACACACACACACACACACACACACGCTGTCAACGCGCTGTCGGGGGGTGTACGCTGTGCTGGCTATTTGCGACGAGCTGTCTGATCCGACGAGGAAGGTGGCTGCTTTACACACCCTCTTGAGCACAGCCTTTTCTGATGCTTACATTTTTATTTACTATGACTGATTTCGAATCGCGTAACATTTCGTCATCAGACTGTGGTGTTTGGAACATTGTAGGGGTCGTGTAAAGTTATTAACATTCGTAGGTTTATTCCTGGTGCACACAAACTCTGTAAGACGTATGTTTTCCAGTAACGTTAAATCTATAGTACTAAGCAAACTATGCCGCCCGCAGTAACTTGCACGTGCTTTGCGGAATTTCTGTAATTCACGTGTGACTTAATCTGCAAGGCCCGTTGTAGTTGCTGCCTATGGCAAAGTTTATGAGTACCGTATATTAACGTTACTGGAAAACATACGTTGTGTTGCTTCTGGTGCAGTGTATTAGTTGCTAATTGTCTGATGCCACGCTTTCCAGTCCAGATTCATTTCCGGGAAACCAGAGATGGATTTAATCACTGCTGCGGTGGCGCCGTAGGCCAGGGACTTCCCACCCACTTCCACCCCCACCATTCACCTCCCTCCTGCCATATGCCCTAAGCGCTTTTGGTTTTTGTACATACTACAAAAATATTGTCAGTAATGGAATTTCTTGAAATATATCATACACTACTTATTAAAAGAGAAATAATGGTTTAGAAAGATGACAAGTGACCACCCCAAAGCAATGTCAACTTGTAGCCGATTCTATGGGAAACGCAGTTGGTGAGAGCAGCGACATTAACAATGGTCTGCTACTGAACTCACCAACAACAAAGCAGACACTACGCTCGTTAGCCGGCCATGTTTCCAGATTACTTGAGAGAGAGAGACAAGCGCTGACAGAGGTCTTACAGAGTCATAGGCCCTGGCACACTCGGCCACATGCGTCAATCAACTCCTGCTTGGAGACAATCGAAAGTAACAGAGTGGTAAGTTGAAACTGTGAGCTGGAGAGCGAAGTGAGCTCACGTGACTGAACAGCTTGCTTGTGCGATATAAATATTTCTCTTGTGGTGCATTATTAGCCTCTACTAAAGTTTTGTTATAATAGGAGAAGATACGGGCTACGACCTGAGTGCAACGTGACCGGGAGCAGGCATAACGGTCAATTACGGGAGCCCATGCTGTCGTGGCCTGAGTTATAGTTCTTTGTTCAGCCTTGTGTAGTAGCGTTCTGCAGAGATCAGGCAAACAAAAGATTCGGACACAGTGCTAACCATTTAGATACTGGAACGGAAAACATTTCTGAAAGTCGATTTATCAAGTGTAAGGAAAGAGCCTAGAATTCTAATGAAACAGATAGAATGCTCTGGAGATAAGGAAAGACAAAAATTCTAGTGAAACAGATAGAATTCTCTGGAGAGTTTAATATCTTGTATAAGGGTTTACGACCAGATCCTGATTTAAGTCCACGAATGCGCGAGGATCCCTGTGACTACATTTGAATAAGTCCTTAAAAAGATCGATGCACGCTTGACAATTACTTGCACCAATTTCCGTTCAACTATATCGCCAGGGAAGAAAAGCAGACTGAATTCAACCTTTTTTTTTTTTTTTTGCTTTTCAAATTTTATTTTAAACGAAAATATAAGGGGCGTTCAAAAAGAAACGAACCGGAGTCTGTAATGCGCAAACCGGTGACAGGAGGGTAATATCGTGGCGTATGTAACGAGGTGTGTTTCCTACCAGAGCGTGGAAGTTCACAGCCCGTCGCTAGAAGGCACGCGCGCATGTCACGTGACTATACAGAACAAGCAGCAGTCGTCCAACGCTGCCAGTCACACTGAAAACAGTGACATGGAGGCGTCGTTTTCTGACAGCGGAAGGAGTGGGAGGAACGGACATTCATCGACGAATGTCACAAGTGTACAGCGAACACAGCATGTTCCTTGCGTGCGTGTGGTACAAGCGCTGCAGGGAAGGACGGGTGTCGTTAGCCGATGATGCACGGTCTGGAGCTCCACACTACATTACCGACGACATCGTCCAGCTCGTGGATGCACTCATTATCCAGGACCGCCGAGTGACAGTGAAAGCCATAGCGGCGGTGGTCGGATTAAGCATCGGAAGTGTTCACACCAATGGCTGCCCCACAGTCTTCAACCACACCAGGAAGCATGTCGAATGGCCCTCTCTCTTGCTCATCTGTAGTGCTACGCTCGGGAAGGGAATGAATTCCTGGCACGAGTGGTGGCTGAGATGGGTCATGGTGTCATCACTTCGAACCAGAATCAAAAGCCGCGCGGGATTAGCCGAGCGGTCTAGGGCGCTGTAGTCATGGACTGTGCGGCTATTCCCGGCGGAGGTTCGAGTTCTCCCTCGGGCATGGCTGTGTGTGTGTGTGTGTGTGTGTGTGTGTGTGTGTGTGTGTGTGTTTGTCCTTAGGATAATTTAGGTTCAAAAGGCTCTGAGCACTATGGGACTTAACATCTGAGGTCATCAGTCCCCTAGAACTTAGAACTACTTAAACCTAACTAACCTGACATCACACACATCCATGCCCGAGGCAGGATTGCAGGATTCGAACCTGCGACCGTAGCAGTCACGCGGTTCCGGACTGTATCGCCTAGAACCGCTCGGCCACCGCGGCCGGCGATAATTTAGGTTAGATAGTGTGTAAGCTTAGGGACTGATGACCTTAGCAGTTTTTTAACAGAATCAAAATGACAGTCTCCAGTGGAACCATCCAGTGTCACCACAACCCAAAAAAAACAAAACCAAGGCCATCCACACGAGTGCAAGAAAGGTTACGCTGACGTTCTTCTTTGACCCTTCTGATTCACTTCCTGCAGCACGGGACAACAGTGAATGCCCAGCGTTACTCGCAAACCTTGATCACCTTTCACCAAGCGATCAAATCAAACCGACCATGCAATCTCACCCGTGGGGTCATTCTGCTCCACGACAGTGCAAAGCCTCATGGGACGTTCTCGGCAACGCTCCGTACAGTCCAGACCTCTCTCCCTGTGATTGCGCCATTTTTTGTCCCCTTAAAAAGGCTCTGATGGGCAAACGATTCACTTCGGACGACGACGTCCAGCCCCGCGAATTTTATGAGATAGCCATTCACCGCCTTGTGTCACAGTGGGACAAGTGTCTCAACAGCCAAGGTCAACAATGCTAACATACAGGTATTGGTTTCTGTAAATATGCCTCCCGCTCGTTTCTTTTTGAACGCCCCGTTTGGAATTACACAATTGCAGCAATTGCATCTAACATCACTGGTGAGAAGAAACGTGACGTGTTTGATAATTACTTTTTCTTTTAGAACAAAATGACAATAAAAATATTACCTTCATTGCTATTTCGCTCCACATCTCCCGTCCATTCGACATATTTTTATACTGAGAATGAGAAATTGCCAAATTTGTGGCCTTTCTTGTATCCCTGGGATAATTTCATCGAAGGACACGGTTCGCCGCTCGCTGCAAGCTTTAGAAACACAAATCGGTTTGTGTCACATGCTTCGCTGGGCGCTGAACTGCCAACTGAATGCGTCTCCCGAAACGTTTGCCTTCAGAACACTTTCGTATCTTCAGATAAGTTGGTATTGCACGCTGCGGTGGGAAAACAGCGTTCAACACTGCCTACCCACTCCACTAGGGCCACGGCCACACAGAGACACTGCATTCAGCGCCGCACCAGGGAAGTGGCGTTCGGTGGTGGTGCTAACAGCAGCGTGAGAGCGAGGCGCTTGGCACGGCCGAGCGGCTGTGGACGCCTCCGCGATGCCTGCCGCTGATAGCTTCCCGGCCAAGTCCACCGGTGCCAGCCGCGGCTTAGCAGGGAGCCGAGGCGGTTCTCAGGCGGCGCTCTTTCTGTCTCTGTGTGTGTGTGTGTGTGTGTGTGTGTGTGTGTGTGTGTGTGTGTCTGTCTGTCTGTGTTTGTACACCGTTAGGCGCCGGCTTCGTCGACGGTGGACGTGTCGGTACGTGGCTGCCCTAAGCAAACATGGGACTGGCTCCGGACTACGGAGTGGAGCCCAGTGGGTCGCCAGCACGGACTCATACTGTCCCGTCTGCACTCCAGTACGGGACGAGCGTACAACACTAGGGAGGCGCTCGAACGGCAGTGGCCGGGCACTGTGTGTTCTAGCAGAAAGGGACACATTTTTTGCCTTTAATTTTGTATCGCCCTAATTGGAGACATCCATCACACAACGTGGTTCGCTGATAGGCTGAAAGGAAAATTCATTCCTCCCGCACAGGCCATGAAGGTCCAAGGGTACCGACAGTCGTCTTCAGTCCACAAGCGTCACTGGATGCGGATATGGAGGGGCATGTCGTAGGCACACAGCTCTCCCACCCGTATGTCAGTTTCCGAGACTGGGAAAGGAAAACAGGCTAGGGGTTTAATTCGACGTCGACGGCGAGATCTTTGGAGACAGAGCATAAGCTCGGATAGAACAAGCACGGCGAAGTAAACGGGCCGTTTCCTTTTCAAAAGAACCACCCCTGTGTTGGCCCTGATCGATTTTCAGCAAACTTTCATCACGATGCTCAGACGTTGATCTGAAATTCGCTCTTCCCGAGCGTGTTCAGTGCCTTATCTCTGCGCAAGGTCGCTTGATCAGTGGGATGATAAGCTACTGAAGGGGTAAAAAATTCAGTGGGACCTGATTGCAGCTACTGAGAAGTTACCTGAACTACTACGTCATCAGTTATTTAACGCTGATTTTACAGATAACGAAAAGAAAGGTAAATAGCGATCTTCAAGTGAGGTCTATTTCGTATGACACAGTAACTATAGTTCATTACTTGACTTACGTAATTACAAACAGGGGTGAAATGTTCAGGTAGGTTAAACATAAAGGGCTGTTAATCTATTTAAGAACATAGGGATAGTGTGGGTCGGTGTTGGTGCGGGGAAGGACAGCTGGAGGTTCCCGGTTTTGTAAAACACCGAAGGAAACGCACTAGCGACAGTTACGTCTTCCAATTCAACTTTGAGGTGTGATACATGGCTGTCTGAATACTTTCGGCTAAATGATTGCAGTGCACCAATTTTTACTTGCCCGTATCCCATTTACTACAAAGGGATTAAGACAGTAAGTTATACGTGTCGTCTCACGCTAAGACCACTGCGCAACAGGAGTGTTGTGTAGTTGTAAAAAAGGACGTGTTCCCGGTTTCCTGCAAAGACATTTCTGATGCGGTACGGAAAGCAAGTGCATCACTGTGTGTGACTGAATTTGCGTGGCAAGTGGAAACGTACCCCGAAGACGAAGTATACGGGACTGTACGATTCGTTTGGGTCCGCAGCTCGTGGTCGTGCGATAGCGTTCTCGCTTCCCACGCCCGGGTTCCCGGGTTCGATTCCCGGCGGGGTCAGGGATTTTCTCTGCCTCGTGATGACTGGGTGTTGTGTGCTGTCCTTAGGTTAGTTAGGTTTAAGTAGTTCTAAGTTATAGGGGACTGATGACCATAGATATTAAGTCCCATAGTGCTCAGAGCCATTTGAACCATTTTTCGATTCGTCTGGGCAAAAAGGCGAATTGCACCACAGACTGTCCGCGAAGTTTTGGCGGTATATGGGCCATATACAACGTCGCCTCCAGCCATTGTGAAATGGTGCCAACGATTTCAAATGGTTCAAATGGCTCTGAGCACTATGGGACTTAACATCTGAGGTCATCAGTCCCCTAGAACTTAGAACTACTTAAACCTAACTAACCTAAGGACATCACACACATCCATGCCAGAGGAAGGATTCGAACCTCCGAGCGTAGCGGTTCCAGAATGTTGCGCCTAGAACCGCTCATCCACCCCGGCCGGCTGGCAACGATTTGTCCAAGGCCGTAAGGATGTGGGTGATGTACCATAGAATTACTGTCTTTTCACCAAGCTGAAGAATGAGGATGAGGACTTTCACACTGCGGTTGTGGGACGACTCAGTTACCAAGGAGCGGATTTCTATCGTCGAGGAACTGAACGATTGCTAGAACGTTCCGACCGATGTTTACTGAGGCTTGAAAAATAGTGTCATGTGTCTGTGTCGCTTTGGTGTGTAGTGCAGCATTATTACAAGGTTCTGGCTTGCAATAATAATGTGTAATTTACTTTTTGAAGTTCCCTCATAGATCTAATTCATCCCGGAAATTTTACCTTAAAAATTTCAAATTAGATTATAATCGTCCAATGCAAATTCATTTAAAAGTTCCACGCTTTGTAGTTTAAGCCTTCTGTGTCCTCATTGTATAAGCTGGCCTAAAGCTTCAAATAGGTATTTCAGTATTAGATGTGGGTGAACAGAGTCAGAATAACATGTTCTATTGGGAGGCACTGCACTCAGAAGGCTGTAGTCAGTTCCTTGATCATTTGCAAAAGAGCAAACTGCACTTCTGAAGACGAAGTTCACCGTGTCTCACCCGCAAGGAGATCACTGCGCAGAAGCCTAGTACTGAAAACTAAGCGAACACACACATATAACAATTTGATAGATCATAGGTAGGAGAGGTGAGGCTCTCTACAACATGGAGTGTGTGGTAATTTGAAACTAGAATACATTTACAAGATTTTCAGCAATATACTGGTATGAAACAGAATTAAAACTAGAAACCACTTTCGTATCACATTAAGCTCTTGTGTTGGAGCTACGTCAGATTAGTCTAGGACAAAGAATTAATGTTATAAGGGGCGATCAAAAAGTTTTCGTTTGATGGCTTTACTGCAGCATAAATGCAACGTAGCGTGACTGTTGGTGCTATAAGAACCAACATATAAACAAGGTATTATGGTGGCATTCGTGTCTTTGAGACGTGCATGCGTTAATTTTTTCGCTTTATCGCATTTTTGCTCGGGGTTGGCGTGGTTAAATCGGATTTGGCAAGTTAATTTGAAGGGGTGGCTGGATGCCCCCCCCGGGACGGAATCAGAGTAGCCCATCTGTCTGCGTCTAGTGTAAATCATGGAAAAGTGCTGCCGTATTTCAAATGTCTGTGAGTCGTGTAACTGAGGCAGGACGTGGGGACCAGCCCGGTATTCACCTATAGGGATGTGGAAAACCGCCTAAAAACCACATCCAGACCGGCCGGCACACCGGACCTCGTCGTTAATCCGGCGGGCGGATTCGATCCGGGACCAGCGAGCCTACCCAAGTCTAGGAAGCAGCGCATTAGCGCTCTCAGCTAACCTGGCGGGTCACGTGCATGCGTTAAATGCGGGAACATAAATTGTGGCGATGTTACTATGGAAAGCGTCCAAACAGGACCAACGTGCTATTATTCTTTTTTTGGTTGCCGAAGGAAAAAAAATTGGTAGACATCCATCAGTATAAAGAATGTGTGTACACCAGCATTTCTGTCAGAAACCACAGTTGCGGAATGAGGGGGCGAGTGTTGCAACTGCTTCGTAACGCACGTCCCCATATCGCAATTGTCGTAACGCAGGCCGCCCTAAGCTCCTCTGCCCATGCTATTTCCACGGCTTCGGCCTTGAAGAGTCAAAGATTTCTACAGGACGAGGATGCGCAGCAGGCATTTACGAACTTCTTCAGGCAACATGGCACAGTGTTTTACCAGGCAAGTATCTTCAACCTGTGCGCCGGCGGGATGATTGCCTCAATGCTCAGTACGATTTTGCCTGATTGGCATACCGATTCTGGACTGTACGGCCTTTCAACGGAAACTTTTTGATCGCCCCTTATATTTCGTCGCGTATAACACAGAATGGAAGCAGGAAGCGATTCCAACAGCGTAGTGTAAACGAGAGAAGGTGAGAGAGATGTGGCGTGTAGAAGGTGGGGGAGGTCTCCCACTAGGTTGGGGAGGGGGGGGGGAGTATCGAAAAGGAAAACATTTCGGGAAGAACTATCATTCAACTGCATGCCAAGATGTACTCATTTTTAAGTTGATTCAGTCGAGGGCAGCTAATAGCGCAAAGTGCTTTTCTTCGGTATCGTGTTCTTAAGTTCAAAAAAAATTTTTCGTATCTGTGTTGTGACTTCAAAACTCTATACATAAAAGTCACATGAAGACTGGACGTTCTTTCTATCTCATCACCTCAAGTTCTTTGTACTATCGGCGATCGCATTACAACTTTCCTGCGTTCACCATTCGGCTATAATGTAGCGCGAGTAAGACATCTCTCTGAGTGACTGTAAGAAATGACGGCGGCTGCCCTCCAAACGTGTCGACGGCGGTGTGGCAACACCTCTTAAAATTGCTGCAGGCAGCTTATTGGCGCCGTACGGAACGGCGAACGAGCTCTGTTAACTTGGCAAGCTTAATTGGACCGAACGGAGCAGCGCTTAATCTCTTTAGCAGCATCGCGTCTATGTGGCAGAAATGGATGTCTTACAAGTTTTCAAAATGCTGCAGCGACAGCGAGAGGACTGCTAGTAGGATACAGGAAAATGCAGCTTATATCGAAACGATAGACTTTCCTTCTACTATCTTTATGAAATGAAGGTGATGAAATGACCTAATCGATAAATCTTTATTACGGTGATAAGCTGAACTCCTCCGACAAACACAGAACATAACAGAGACAGTAATGTTTATGCATACAAATGCATACAGAGATGTGTAACGACGTAAAAACTATCGACACTTATACAGAAGGAATTCACGTCAAATTTTCACCCAACCATGTTGTTGCAGTTTTCGATGGTTTTCTTAAATTCAATAGATGAAAACCAAGATAAATCGTTCATCAAGGCCAATCATTTCATCTCGTCTTTTTCTTTTTTCAATATACCTTAGTATAAATGCGTAACACCATTCTGGCCGGCCGGAGTGGCCGAGCGGTTCTAGGCGCTTCAGTTTGGAACCGCGCGACCGCTACGGTCGCAGGTTTGAATCCTGCCTCGGGCATGGATGTGTATGATGTCCTTAGGTTAGTTAGGTTTAAGTAGTTCTAAGTTCTAGGGGACTGATGACCTCAGAAGTTAAGCCCCATAGTGCTCAGAGCCATTTGAACCATTCTGAAAAACTTGCGATATGTATTACATTAAAAAGCTTGTTTTAGAAACTCTGACTAACAAGGGAATGGTCAGACTTGTCATGTCGAAACCTGTGTTGCTTTTTTTACCACTGTGAGTTAGCATTGCAAGAAGTCTGTATGCAGAATTTTAGCTGCTGACATGACCTGGAAGTCTGTAAACAATTTTATGAAGTAAGACATTATTGTCGCATGGTTTCCGCGCTTATAACTGCCTCTTGTACAACCCTGACCTCTCTCGCTACGTTATACCAACGCCATCTAGGGACAAGGTGGCGTTAGCTACGCGCCGCTCTCTTGCCACAGCGGTGAGAGAGCTGATTCCCCCAGTGAAAGCGATCGTATGATAATTAAACATTCGTTGACAAATATGGGTGATATGTTATCTACGACATTCTTTCCAAATAGCTATGAAATAGACACAAATAAATATACGGTTTAGAACACGTCCAAATTTTATTTCTTGTAATTACCGCAAAAATGCGAAACATTGATATATTGTTCGAAACATATGTTTTTGTGCACCAAGAAAATACGAGTAAAGACGACATATGACAGCCCTGCGAATCACAGACGTTGTTAGATGTCCGTAGACAAAACTGGGCTGGTGTTAGGAATGAATCAGGCCTAATATCAGCATATTTCGAGGAGTGCCACGCATATTTAATCAAATTCTGAAATCGTGGGGAGGAAAATTGATAATGCACTACTGATTGCAGCTTGAGAATATTGTCACGGTGATAGACAGGAAATTGCAGTGATCAGCACACAATAATTTTCTCTGTTAGTTTTCTGTAAAATGCCTTCCACTGGCGGAAAAATTCTCTGTCTACAGGTTGAATTACGTTGGTCGTGCCTGGTGGAATCTGAAGCATCTCTACTTCTTTGTCAGGGTGGGCTCGAAATACAGCTTTTAATGAATCAGACCTTTTATGAACTGACCACGAATCTAGGAGAAGAGATTTGTTCCCGCAGAACGGAAAAAAAGCATGACGCATGAAAAGTGTAACGTTTTCATTTCCATTTTTCCAGACTTCGATGCGTCTACCACAAGATTGTTTGTGTAGAACATTGTTCTTTTGACACGTGGTCCAAAACGTCCAGTTGGTTCTTGAAGACACACATAAATTTTAGGCAGCAATGAACCATCCAGACTAATTATGGGCATTATAGTGTATGAATGGGTGAGTGCAGTCGTGGACTGTGCAATCGCCTTAATATGTTGTTCCCGTTTGAATGACAGTGTTCTTTTCGCATGCATTTCTTTTTGAAAACCTGACTGATCTGCATTGTACACGTATGATTCACTAAAACTAGCGATCTTAATTTTTGCATTCGTAAGAAAAGCTTATATCATTTCGATTTGTGTCACTTCATTTTCCGACCTGTTTCTCGATACAAATTTTGTTATTTTTCTTGCCACAATTTTATGTGATCTTTTGAAGCGACTAATCCAACTTTGAGAAGCTGTAAATTCTTTAGCGCCTATCGCGTTGGCAATCTCTAACGCCCAGTCACTCAAAGTTGTATTGCTCACACCAAATGACTGTTATCTGGCATCGGTAAATAACTCAAAAAGTCGCGCAGTTATCTCCGTCGCAATTTCCAGTCGACTATTACGTCGTCGAGCGACTTGCTTTTTCCATCTATACAATTCACGTTCAGAACGGACAAAGCGATACTTATTTTGAACAGTACTGACACGTAGGCGTTTCTTACCACTTTCGTTCAACCAATACGTCACCGCTTTTTCTTTGTCAGATAAGGTAATTGTAGTTGCTGGTGCTACTTTCGGAGATAATTGATGATGGTACGCGGCACTATCACTAGAAGAGTCTTCACGAGTGCTACTTTCGTCGGTGTCTTCGCCGTCTGTATAGTCACAGTCTGCAATATCGAGTGTTCCAGTTGTTTCTAGCCACATGTCTACGCCATTTACATGCTCGTCTAGAAGTTTAACAACCATGTCGCACAACACATAGTCTTCACGCGTGTTTTCTGTTGATTGCTTCATTTGGCGTCTGTGGTATATCTCTATGGCAAGCAGCAAAACATTTACAGGGTTCGCCATCACTTGTGAGGGGAAATTGAATGTTTACCGTAAAGTGACTTGCGGAGTATAGATGAAAATGTGCAGAACATCTTTCAATCTCTAACCAGTTTCAGGACGGTATGTTTCGAAATACGTACCAGAAATTAAAAGGACGTGCATGCCACAGAAACGAATATTCGTTCCCCCTTTCCACCAAAACCTTGCAGCGATATTCCTCTTTAGTGAACGCCGCGGTAAGACGGCCGCTCTTCCCGACCATGCGCACAACGCTCGCGACTCGCCATTTCCAGGGGTGGCCAGCCGTCACTGCAAGCGCCAAGCAGGAAACACAGCCATGTTCGTTTTTTTTTTTTTTTTAGGGACTTCCAGTTCATGTCAGCAGCTACAATTTTGCAAACGGGCCTTTTGCACAGTTAAATAACAGTGCTAAAAAAATCAATACATGTTTCGGCATGACAAGTCTGACCATTCCCTTGTAAGAGACATACAACAAAATGTGTAATATAGATTTTCGGCAAATTTTTTTCCGTAAAGAACGACTCTAAAATGAAGGTACAACGATATCCGAAGTAAAGCAGAAATAGCCAAAATTATACTGCTTTTCTAAACATAAAAAATATATTCTGGGATAAGCATTGGGTACGATGTGAGCATTTTCTGGGACTATTTTGATTCCGTGAAGTACTTGAAATGCAGCAGTGAAGTCAATATTTTGACAGATTAAAAATCTGTGCCGAATAGCGTCTCTAGCCCTAATCTTCCTCTTTATAAAACAGTAAGTGGGATACCAGAGAAATGTCCCGAAACCCTGTCCGGAGTCCTGTTACAGAATTCCACTTATTTAGTTCTACACTGTCAGTAATAGAATGGATAACTAGTCTGTGTCTTTGATTTGATTTTTGAACCATTTCTTTTTACTGTGTCAGATTTAAGTTCTCAAAATAGACTGAAGCGCGAAAAAAAGTGCTATAGGCATGCATATGCAAATACAGAGATCTGTAAACAAGCAGAATACGATGCTGCAGTCGACAACTCCTATATAAGACAACAAGTGTCTGACGCAGTTGTTAGATCGGTTACGGCTGCTACAACGGCAGGTTATCAAGATTTAAGTGCGTTTAAATGTAGTGTTAAAATCGGCGCACGAGCGATGGGACGCAGCGTTTCCGAGGTACCGATGAAGTAGGGATTTTCCCGTACGACCATCTCACGAGTGCGCCGTGAACGTCAGGAATCCGGTAAAACATCAAATCTCCGACATCGCTGCGGCCAGAAAAAGATCCTGCTAGAACGGGATCAACGACTACTGAAGAAAATTGTTCATTATGACAGAAGTGCAACATTTCAAATTGCTTCAGATTTCAATACTGGGCCACCACCAAGTGTCAACGTGTGACCTATTCAATCAAACATCATCGATATTGGCTTTCGGAACCAAAGGCTCATTCGTATACCGTTGATGACTGCACGACACAAAGCTTTACGCCTCGCCTGGGCCCGTCACCAGCCACATTGGACTGTTGATGGCTGGAAACTTATTGTCTGGTCGGACGAGTCACGTTTCAAATTGTAGCGAGCGGATGGACGTGTACGGGTTTGGAAACAACCTCATGAATCCACGGACCCTGCATGTCAGCAGGGGACTGTTCAAACTGGTGGAGGTTCTGTAATGGGGTTGGGCGTGTGCAGTTGGAGTGATATGGAACCCCTGATACGTCTAGATACCACTCTGACAGGTGACACGCTCGTAAGTATTCTGTCTGATCACCTGCGTCCATTCATGTGCATTGTGCATTCGGACGGACGTGGACAATTCCAGCTGGACAATGCGACATCCCAACGTCCAGAACTGCTACAGGAACACTCTTCTGAATTTAAACACTTCGGTTGCTCACCAAACTCAGCCGGCAGGTGTGGCCGAGCAGTTCTAGGCGCTACAATCTGGAACCGCACGACCACAACGGTCGCAGGTTCGAATCCTGCCTTGGGCATGGATATGTGAGTTGTCCATAGGTTAGTTAGGTTTAAGTAGGTCTAAGTTCTAGGGGACTGATGACCCCAGAAGTTAAGTCCCATAGTGCTCAGAGCCATTTGAACCACCAAACTCCCCAGTCAAGAACGTTATTGTGCACATCTGGGATGCGTTGCAATGTGCTGTTCCTAAAGAGATCTCCGCCCTCTCGTGCTCTTACGGATTTATGTACATCCCTGCAGGATTTATGATGTCAATCCCCTCTAGCAGTACTTCAGACATTAGTCGATCCATGCCACGTCGTGTTGTGGCATTTCTCCGTGCTCGCGGGGGCCAGTTTCTTTACCTCTTCAGTGTATTTTGGTCGTTCCTTTCCTGCATTGTATTCTTATAGTGTGAAAGCAGGCGCATATTGCTAACGTCATTGTTGTTCCTACATTACCAGATTCAGTTTATTCCTTTCTCTCTTTGAATATTTATGGTATGTAAGCCACCTTAAGGCAGGCTTTACCAAATTGTGTCCACAGAACACTGGTGTTACAAAGGAAGTAAGTGCTCCGTTAAGAACTATTAACGACATGTCGTTTTTGTCTTTAGCATTTTGACAAACCTAATTATTATTTAAATTTATTATGATGAATTAAAATTGAAGTAGTCAGTAAATAAAACAATTTCTTCTCAAAAATTTGTCAACCTACAAAATAAACTAGGTGTTCCATCAAAGTAACAAGTTTCTCAAACTGTTCTGTCTCAGAAAAAGTTGGGGAACCCCTGCCTTAAGGTCGAGTACCGACGTATGGGGGCTTCGAAAATATTCTGTTAACATCATTCTAAAGTTCTACATTCTGTGTATAACGATACGATGATGTCATGCAAAGATACTAACTACGGCACAATACAGACTTACGCCTTGTGTTCAATTATAGGCCAAGTTAGCTCATGATTATTGGCACCAAAAGGGATCGCATCGCTTTGCCTGGCAATTTGGTAGCGATACAAGTTGATTTTGCAGCCTAGTTGAAAATAACATCTTGGTTTTCACACATTGACACATTTCGTTTACGATGTTGTGCCTTTAAAAAAATGGCTCTGAGCACTATGGGACTTAACTTCTAAGGTCATCAGTCCCCTAGAACTTTAAACTAATTAAACCTAACTAACCTAAGGACATCACACACATCCATGCCGGAGGCAGGATTCGAACCTGCGAACGTAGCGGTCGCGCGGTTCCAAACTGTGGCGCCTAGATCCGCTCGGCCACCCTGGCCGGCTGTGCCTTTAAGTTCATCCGTTTAGGATACATGACAATGATGATATTCGTGTACTAAAGAAAAATTAAAATTACGCACAAACGCATTTTTATTCAATTCTCCAGAATATAAATTTAAATAAAACAGAATAATGACGCCCTTGGCGCTCTACACCAGAGGTAACTATTTGCAGAGAGTTATGCTCGATGAGAAGAAGAATAGCTGGAAGTGATACGTAATAAGGTACGTCTCGTGAAGTCCACAACGCGCCCATGGCGTACCTCCTTCCAGCTGCGCAGGCAGGACACGATCCTCCTTACTTGTCTTCGTGCAGGACATAGCTCTCTGACACATGGCTCCTTGCTCCGGCGAGAGGACTCCCCGAATGTATGGTGCTTGTGGCCTACAGATCATGGTGCGCAACATTTTAGTAGACAGTGTTTTATTTTTCGGACCAAATGGCGGCCGCTCAATTGACAACATATTTGCCGTCTATTTTAGCTGACAATCAGACGAATGTGGTACGAGTTTTAAAATTTCGTGATGTGTCCGACCCGTCCTCTGAAATTTCAGGATTCATTTTTAATGGATTGCCTGGGTGGCTGGCTCATCCTTGTTTTTGGTAAGTGATCAGCCAGCCAAATATTGCTATGAATTTCCTTAACTTTTACTCTAGTCTTCATTGTGTTTTAATTGACAGTTTTCGCACATCTCGTCATTTGTGGCTTGTTTTCCATATTGGGAGTTAGTGTGATTGAATGGGTGATCATGGGTGAGATTGGTAAAGTGTTGGTGCAACTTTATGTCAATTTATATTTTAGTTCTTGTATCGCATTTACTGCCTTTTGACCACATTCGTTTCAGTTGATCTTCGTGTGGGCGTAGATAACATCGAAGTCGAGGGCTGCTAACCCACAAAGACAACAGTTATGCCTCGCAGGGTAGCCGTGCGGTCTAGGGCGCTTTGCCACGGTTCGCACGGCTGCCCTCCCCCCCACCCTTCCTCACCCCACCCCACCCCATTCCCCTCGTCGGTCGGTGGTTCGAATCCTCCCTCGGGCATGGGTGTGTGTGTGTTGTACTCAGCTTAAGTTAGTTTAAGTTAGATTAAGTAGTGTGTAAGCCTAGCGATCGACGACCTCAGCAGTTTGGTCCCATAGGAACTTACCACCACCACCAATACCACAACAATTACCTCCAGAATTCTCCAATGTCCTTCCAAGCTCTCTCTTCATCTCTTCGGTGTTAAGTCTCAGTTGTTTATGTCGATAGAGGAGGATAATGTCGCGTGCCAATGGCAACTTTCGATGCCGTTTCACCAACTCACAATGAAACTGTCACCTTTCAACCTAATCTTGACTTCTGCTCTTTTCTCTACTCGTCTCGAAAAGCACCAAGCACGTCCCTCTGCTAGATATCAACAGTGAGAAACCCCTACCCTGCTTCAGACAACGGGAGCAGTCTTAGGATTTGGTCCGCCGGAGTGACCGTGCGGTTCTAGGCGCTACAGTCTGGAACCGAGCGACGGCTACGGTAGCAGGTTCGAACCCTGCCTCGGGCATGGATGTGTGTGATGTCCTTAGGTTGGTTAGGTTTAATTAGTTCTAAGTTCTAGGCTATTGATGACCTCAGAAGTTAAGTTGCATGGTGCTCAGATCCATTTGAACCAGTTTTAGGATTTAACGGAGGACACTGGCGTACTGTTTGGTGAAAACCGGTAGGTCATCAGCTCTCCCCTCCGCCCTCCAGCCCACTCACGCACTATCTTCACCGGCAGTCTACGGGCGTTCAATAGTTAATTCGCCATCAGGACTTAAACCAGCTGACAGGGTCGGAATGCCACAGCAGCATCGCGCCTCGATGGTAGAATCTGGTATTGACGTTGTGGATATGACACCTCGAATGCTCTACTGTTGCCGTGGCACACCTGAGTGCTGGCTACGACAGCGGCCACCGGCGTTCGGCCGACACAGCTGGGGGCTGAGTCAGTGGAGCCGGCTACAGGCTACGAGCCGCAGGCTCGGCCCGGCCGTTGCGTAAGCGCCCCTCCACTACTTGCCGCGCCGCATTACGCGCGCTTGTTTACGCCGTGGCCGCCGCCAGACAGAGTGGCCATTCACAGCCGGCCGGCAGCTGTTCGCCGAGTCAAAGGCCTCGCTGGCTGAGAAAGCTGGCCGGAGCTTGGCCGCCGCGGCCTTTAGGGCAGAAGTTGCAAAGCACGGCAGCCACACCCTTCCGCGTACTCTCGTAGCATATTTTCTCGTGAGAGTTGTTAAAGTACCGTAGGCTACCGTAGACTATCGTAAGTATACGTAGACTACGGTACTTTTCCTAGTAGCTTTGGTCAGTTAAGATCGTGACGGGGTTACCTGTGTGTTAGGCGTGCTCCGTATCTATCAGGCGTCACCTCATTTCGACCTTTTTGTTCGCGTAGTCCATCTTTTTCTTACTACATTCCCCCAGAAACAGGAAGCAGCGAACGATCTAGAAAGTGTGGGAGCATATATAAAGGGTCACGTAACCTATGGAACATATTTATTCTGTGTATTTATCCAACTGCCTGTTACTTAAAAAATAGCAGTATTTATCTCAAAATCGAAATTGTCAATTTTTAATCCACGTTTTAGTCCAAAACAGTTGATTTGTAATGGGGAACAAAGGAATGTTGTAGTAAAAATAAAAAGCAATAAATATTTGTCAAACAGTGCTAGAAAACGCAATTTCTTCAAAAACAAAAGTAAAATAAAAAAAAAATCGCAAACCAAATATACACCAAATATCGCTTCAGTACTTCGTCAAGCTCATATAAAACATGTTTCCGTCATTCATAAAAAAAAAGACTTGCACACTTATCGACAGTAGTAGGAAACTCGTCCCTTTGCTCACGGGCCGGCTGGAGTGGCCGAGCGGTTCTAGGCGCTTCAGTTTGGAACCGCGTGATCGCTACGGTCGCAGGTTTGAATCCTACCTCGGGCATGGATGTGTGTGATGTCCTTAGGTTAGTTAGGTTTAAGTAGTTCTAAGTTCTAGGGGATTGATGACCTCCTCTGTTAAGTCCCATAGTGCTCAGAGTCATTTGAACCATTTGAACCTTTGTTCACGACCAAGAACGTTCTACTGAGTACAGTATTACAATAGTTGCATAAATTTTTATGTTTGTGCATGTAAACTATACTTGTATCAAAAGTGATTGATTTGGCTACACAAAAACGCAGAAGCCACACGATCAACTAATTTTAGTTATTTATATAACGCAGTTTATATTTTGTACGGATATAAAATACGCAATTGGACAACATTGAAGATGTGTGGTTCCAATCATGTGCAAAACAAACTAACTAAAAAAAAAAGAGAAGTCGTCTGCTCCCAGTTTCTTTCCCACAGATTCCAATTATGTTTCTCTCCCCTACCGATGCTAAGAATTATCGGTAACGCTACCATTTACTACGTTTTGTATGTACTGTACCAAAACGACGAAATCACAATGTTAGGAAGAATTCTGGGAGCAGCTGGTAAAATTTTTGTTTATTAAAACACAACCAGCTTCTCTTCGTCGTTCGTCCGGGCCACTTTTGCTTTGCCTGGCATCGAGCTACCCTGCCTTTACACTGATACAGGCAAGCTTTAAAGAATGGAGCACGTCTTCTTTACCTTTCGCTCGCCTTACTATTGACGATATTCACTGTATAGCAAATTGTGACTAGGTGCGATGGGTATGCCTACGATCTTTTAACGTTGTTGTACTTGATGACGCGGCTTTAGGCCGCGAAACCGGCTGGGTTTTAATAAACAACAGTTTTACCAGCTGTTAGCGGCGTTCTTCCTAACATCATGCCTTTCAACACCTGCGGTTGCCCGGAATACAAAGTAGTTTGTACTGAACCATGGTTCTGGCAGAGTGTAACTGTTTCTCATACACTTCCGTCATACTACAACTGTACTTCCCTCTATAGAGCACTCACTTCTCTACTTAAGATTTATTTTCATGTTCCTCACATCTCATCATCATCCTTCTTTCGATTTCCATTATTGAATGAATAAATAGATATTTTTCAGAGGATTAAAAGATAGGGTTTGGGCTAAAAATCAGTGTTGGCCTTGTTGAGATAATTATTCTCGCTCAGATCCGACGTTTATAACCATCACATAAAATTAAATCAGAATGGTCGCACTAATATTTTATAATCTATGACTTCCAAACACAAAAACTTCATCTTAATCTTAGAAGCTCTAATTTCCGCTTTTCCGTATTTGCGATTTAAATTTAGTTTTTAAAAATTTCGTTTGTACAAAGAGAACGATTTTTTTTCTTATATTCACCCATTCATATTTCGACTATTGTGTGTTATCTTCTGCACGCCCCTTTTTTTATTAGTGAAGCTGATATGCACATTATAATTTGACAGCATATCATGGTTTTAGTAATATCGTCCATTCTTAGTGGGATGTAACTGAACAAACTTTTTTCACACCTTGCCATTTCACTGTTAGTTAATGCAACTTAATGCCAACAAAACGAATTTAGGAAGATTTATGGCGCCTCCTCACTTGGAAAATATTCGTAGACTGAAATGAAATGTTCCTGCAGACGGACTGTGTTATCTATCACTGTGCAGTCTAGTGTCTGAAGGATTTCTCTGCTCAGAAGTCGCGTATGTACATTGATTTGTACATATTACGTCTGTACCTTTATACTTCTGAAACCACTTTACGGAGCGTGCACTGTCATTCCGCCCCGCTTACCGTGTTCCATTCAAGACTGCCGTGTGGGAAGGCTACTGTTGATATGTCTCTGTACGAGGTCAAATTTCTGATTTTTCGTGTAGGTGTCACTCGCGAGATGTGTGTGGAAGTCCACAGTTGCAATCATATAAATAATACAAGTTGTATACTATGTTCTGCGACGATAACGAAAGCTTTATTTAGACAGCACGCGTTTCGCTGTATTTCAAAGCATATTTAGAAGTCATATTTTTTTCCTTCTTTCCTGATGTTCATGTGCACTGCGCCTCATTACCACTGAATATATTTTCGGTTTCATGTTGTGTAAATCTACTTGCACCTTGTGTACTTGTTTTGATGTTGAGTAATTAGAATGGCACCTTGAAGACATTTTCCTATTGTAAATATGGTTCTCTAAGTCCTAACAGTTGGTACAAGATTGCAGGTATCGGGAGATGGGACACAGAACGCAGAATGCATCACATAGTTTACAAGCACCAAAACTTCGGCAAACCTGACAGCAATTCTTTGAGCAACGCTGCGACGTTTATTAAATTTTAAAAAAATCTACAAACCAAATGTAGCCTGCCCTTACAATAAGTTTAACTATTCACTAAACGCTGATTTTACTACTATAGGGTTTCGTTTGCCGTCGCATTAGATTACTACATTGTGTACGGCCTTTATTAAGAACTTAATCGTTCATAGCACTTCACATCGCAATTGTAACCCCTTTAAACGTTTCCAGTCCGTACAACATTTTGTTTGAATATACGTAATTCGTTTTCAGTAGACTTCCTTCCAACGAGTGACACTTTTTTCAAAGCTTCTAGATATTTCTCGGAATAACAAAACATAGCCCTCATGTCTCACTCCTCTGCATACCGGGAAACAGGAAACTGCTGCTAACTTAACCTTCTTTTAATGTACTCATTGAGGTTCATTAGTGTCAGATTCGAAATGGCAGATTCACCTTGGGCAACGCAGTTTATTTACGATACCATACCTTTAATGTACAAATAGAAATTTACATTTACAAAGACTTTTGGTTAAATTGAAATATTATCATTTTATAATTACGTCATTTCTTTTACATTGCATTGCCTCATAGACGCAAATTATAAATATACAACGATTTAAAATCCAATTTACGTCACAATCATGCCACTTTCAAAGTAAGCAGAATATTCTCTCTGATGCATGTTCTTGTTTGCCGAAAGGATGGGTCCATTTCAGATTATTGTGTTGAAATGAGCAACACATAGTCTCAGACGATTTTGCAAAAATTACGGATAAGGGAATTGCGGGAAATAAAGTAAAAAGACGGACTTTAGTTCTGCAGAAAAAAGTTCGATCGCAACATGGCCAGGCAGACGCTGGTTATACTGTACAAGCGTCATCGCTGTGCAGCTTCCTTAGCTGCTTAGTCATTACCGTAAGACGAACAAGGTACTCAAAAAGAAATATAACAATGATCACCTCATAAATTCAGGGAAATCTAGGTCCATTTTGCTAGGTGAACTTTTAACGCCGTAGGAATAGACATCTTTTTTTTTTTTTTCTACTGCGGATATTTTTAATCGTGAGCATGAGCAGGAAATGCCATTCTTATATAGCATTGTCATATTTGTGTCTACTCTTTCAGTTCGTACTCGCCCACTTCAGGTTTCAGCGAAGACTTGGCAGTTATTTTGAACCATCTGTTGTTGTTGTTGTTGTGAGTAGTTTATATCTCTTTGTTCCAGGAAGGAGTGTGATTCGAAGGGAAACGGTTTTGCTTTGCGTGTGTTACGTTTGGCTGCTTATGTTCCGTCATCTGTTTGTAAAACATGTTCATTATTGACGCTATTCATTATTAATTTCGCTGTAATCTTGTGTTTCAGGTAAGTGCGCCAACAGCGAAGCAACGAGGAGGAGGCGGCACGCGCCGGATCTGAAGCCGGCCGGGGGACCTGGAAGGACGAGAAGGGAAACGTGTGCCCGGTGCAGCAGACAGAGAAGCTGTTCCTAATTTGGTTGTCGTGTGTAACTCTAGTAACACGAATGTAGCAGTACTACAGGAGGAGGATGGGGATTTATCCTCCTGCAAGAAGCAACACTTCAGGTTTTGCAGTATCTCTCCAATTACCGAATAACTCTTTGCTGAGAAGTATAAATAGCGTAAAAATTAACATCACTACTTGAAGTTTATTTTATCAACATGCTGCCTGGTAGTTTTTACACCGAAAAGAGAAAGAAACTGGTACACCTGCCTAGTATCATGCAGGGCCCCCGCAAGCACGCAGAACTGTCGTAACACGACGTGGCATTGACTCGATTAATGTCTAAAGTGGTGCTGGAGGGAACCGACAACACGAATCCTGCAGGGTTGCCCATAAGAGTGCGATCAGGTGAAGATCTATTCTGAATAGCACGTTGCGAGGCATCCCAGATATGCTCAATAATGTTCATGTCTCGGGAGTTTGGTGGCCAGCGGAAATGTTTAAACTCAGAACAGTGTTTCTGGAGCCGCTCTGTAGCAATTATAGACGTTTGGGTTGTTGCATTATCCTCCTGGAATTGCCCAGATCCGAATGCACAGTGGACATGAGTGGAAGCAGGTAATCAGACAGGATGCTTACGTACGTGTCACCTGTCAGAGTCGTATCTAGACGTATCAGGGGTGCCATATCACTCCAAAAGCACAGACTCCACGCCATTACACAGCCTCTTCCAGTTTGAACAGTCCCCTGCTTATAACACCATATTGCGTCTCGTGTTATATTAACATACACTGTATTACCAATTATGGTATTTACGACGCAGTTAATGTTACCCTTTGGGAGGATTTTTGTAAATTGTCCTTGAATTGCCTAATGGGTTTGGCTTATCGAACCTGAATTTAGTGCTACAGAAGAAACCAGAAAGCTAAAGATAGAAATTTGGAAAATGATTTAAGTAACCAATTTTACTTAAATGAAATGAAAACGGTCGCCAGCCTAATTAGGCATAGTAATGTGAAACATTACTTTTATATAACCTGTATAGAGTTATGATAAAGGAAAGCTACTATTATTTCTTTCTCAAAGAAGTGCAACGAACTCTACCATAATCAGACAAGTGGTACAGTTATAAATAGTATATGCAAGTTCTCACAGAAACAGATAACAGCTTTATCTCTTCTCAGCAGTAATACTTTCTCATATATAAATTATCTCATCATCGAATGGTGTGAAAGACACTACTAAACCAAAATTTAACATGGAAAATAGTCCTGTTTCAACAGTTACCTTTCATATAGTACAAATATAATTAAAGGTCACTTTCAATAGCTTATGTTCAATGAGCAAAATTGTTTGTGGTAGTTTTCTAACTGACTTTCCAATTTTCATCACACAAAGTACACAAAACTCAAATTTTACTTCAACTGCTAACCCTTAAACTGTACATTACTATAAAGCAAACTAAAAATGGTTCAAATGACTCTGAGCACTATGGGACTTAACATCTAAGGTCATCAGTCCCCTAGAACTTAGAACTACTTAAACATAATTAACCTAAGGACATCACACACATCCATGCCCGAGGCAGGATTCGAACCTGCGACCGTAGCGGTCGCGCGGTTCAAGAATGAAGCGCCTAGAACAGCTCGACCACACCGGCCGGCTAAGCAAACTAAACACACTTTTCTGAGACAGTTTGTAAGATGCAAATTTTGGTATTATTCTTTCACTGATTTCACTCACCTTGCATGGTTTTTAAAACAGTTAATGCCGGCAATTTTCTCTATATAATTTTAAGTAAGACTTCAGGCGCATTTACACTCTAACTGACTTCAAGACAACGTGCTGTCTTATTGCCACTAATACAACCAGTAATTTTCACTAACAGAATTTAATGCAGTTAATATTTAACGCACAAACACTTTGAAATAAAGCAAATCAATCACTATGGAAGTTTTCATAAATTCAACACTTACTTCCTCCCTTAACTTCAGTTGAAACCACAGTATCTCTAGATATCTTTCAGCATTCAGAATTACGCAAATAAACAAATATTCATTTTCATCAGATTTTAACACACAAGATTCTCGGATGTTAGTATTTATGTGTAGTGGATCCTAAGAGGTATCATGAGAGCAACCAAATCAAGGACCGGACACAGGTTTCACAAAATTTGCATTATTAGTGCAAATTAAACAACACTTAAATGTACTGATTCATATTCTGACACAAATCTGACCTCTTAGATTTGCTGAAATGATGGGGCAATATTGGTGGCGAGTACAAGGTGGCTACCTGGTCTTTCCTCTGGATGTAATTTGCTCTATATCTTCTTCTTGGCGACGATACTTCCAATATTAGAGCCTTTTTCATTAATAGAGCACCATTTTATAGCCGTAAAACTTAGGCGGTGTAAGGGGAACCAGTCCGCATTCGCCGAGGCAGACGGAAAACCGCCTTATAAACTATCCACAGACTGGCCGGCACGCCGGACCCCGACACTAATCTGCCGTGGACCAGCACGCCTTTCCGCCCGGAAAGCAGTGCGTTAGATCGCACGGCTAACCGGGCGGGCTAAATTCAATGAACACTGAAGAGTAGCACAGTTCTTGTTTTAACAATGACAAGTGTTAAAGAGAGATCAAGAACCGGGCAATAGTTTACATCAAAACAGTGAAACAAATCCACACAAGGACCAGAACTACACAACCGTTTTCTGTAGATCAGAGCTGCCTTTATCTTCAGGACAAGATCACAGATCAAAGTGAAAACATAAAATCGGGCACCCGCCGAACATGAAAACAACAAAATAACACTAGCTACAGCAGTTGATACTCAAGCAAAATCTTACGACTACAATGAGGAAGCAACACAAGTGAATATCATAACATAATAGGGCGACGCTTGACGGTGCGTCAACGGACAACCTGCGTAGACGAGGACCTCACCGTCCGGTAGAACTACCGTAACACACCCAAGCAAAGCACCTGCCGGCGTGGGGCAGCGGGCATCCCAGCTAGGGCTCCTCACAGACGTCGAGCCAGAACAGCCACACACCAAATTACAGTTGAATTCTATAACATACACACAACACCAGTTAGTTTCTATGCGAACTATAATAAGGATGATTCACCACACAGATGAACGCATAACCAAATGACATATCATAACCTGCACATACATAAGGGGAAGCCTACAAAAATTTACTAGCAATAAAGCAGCCTGCAAATATATACATATGTATGTATATGTATAGATCTCCGCAAATATGGAGAAAACTATTTTGAACTGCTGTGCTTATAAATGATAACTTATTTATACTTTTTAAAAACTTTAGTGAGATTAACAATGAATATGCACAAGTAACTTCTAGACAGTAGAGACAATTTAAAGCTCCCAGTGATTAAAACAAATTTTTGATTACATCTCAACTAAAAATAGGCTAGCCTATAAAATAAAATATCCCCCTTAAGTAAGACAGAGTACAGACCGCAGTTTGGTAACCGATAACAACTTGGAACTCAAATTTTACAAAAGTGACTTAACACTAACAATGAGCGGTTGAGCCAGTACCGGATCACCAAAGCGACAAACCTGAGGCAAAACAGGCCTGCTTAACTTCTAATTGATTTCAAACATTCAGCCGTAAAAACCCGTAAACTCAACTAAATACCTACGTATTACAATTACAAACAACTTAAGTTGGAGGAACTCACAGAAAATGTTGTGGGGAAGGTTAACCAAAGACTGCGTTTTATTGGCAGGGCGCTTAGAAAATGTAACAGACCTACTAAGGAGACTGCCTACACTACGCTTGTCCGTTCTCTTTTAGAATACTGCTGCGCGGTGTGGGATCCTTACCAGATAGGACTGACTGAGTATATCGAAATAGTTCAAAGAAAGGCAGCATGTTTCGCATTATCGCGAAATATGGGAGAGAAATGATACAGGATTTGGGCTGGCCATCATTAAAAGAAAGGCGTTTTTCGTTGCGACGGAATCTTCTCACGAAATTCCAATCACCAACTTTCTCCTCCGAATGCGAAAATATTTTGTTGACACCGACCTACATAGGGAGGAACGATCAACACGATAAAATAAGGGAAATCAGAGTTCGTACGGAAAGATATACGTGTTCATTCTTTCTACGCGCTATACGAGCTGCCAAAGACGGCCACGGGCAGAAATACAATACCAGCGAGCTGTTGTGGGCGGAAACACTGAGTCAATATTCCGAGTTGCAGTTTTACGTCCGCAGCTGATAATAACAGTAGAATTCCTCTCCGGATTGAGTAAGCAATCCCTGCCGTGTCTTCCAGAACTACCCGTCCTCCAGAATAAGGCGTCCGACCAACGCCACGCAGATGCAACTCGGTCCTGAAAGTCAGCAAGCTTCAACGTGCGGCACCCAACGCCCGCCAACTCGGCACACTCTTTACGCGCTCGCTACCACAAAACACGCTCACTGCCCATCGTGTAAGCGATCGCTGCCCACTTGTTCCTTCGCCGATTTCAAAACCGAAACCGGCCAAGGAAGCAAGACCGTGAAGATAGGACAACACCAAAGATATCCAAATAAAAATCGACCGCAACATACGAGTCGCACCGGTTCGGAGAGTTCGTCGAAGGGCTCCTTACGATCATACTGTCGTTTCAAACTTACTGGGAAAACACAATAGGCATATTTCTTTTACTACTACAAGTTGTAATACAGAAATCAGTTCGCTGAAATACAGAGTGTGGTGACACTGTTTCTCTCGGATAATGTGCAATTACTTACCTACTCTGATTTGGGTGGTTTCCTCAACACATTCTTGAGATGTTTGCGCATAAGAGTTTCGTGAAGATGACTGACAAGCCTGGTAGGCACCACCAGTAAACAAGACTGTTGCTACCTCTGTCGATTCAGTACACAGATGAGTAATATATATATGTTCCATTCTGTTAACACTCAACTCTCTACTTTTATTGTTAGGCACAGATAAACATAGGCAGACGAATGTAGCTGGAAACATCTACTCTGATCAGAGAATAGATTCCTGTGTTATGGTCTTACAAAGTGTCAGCCGTTTCTGTGATCTTGAATGGATATCAAGCTACTATCAGGTACGCTGACAAAACTTCATTACCAATAGGGTATGACGGTTACATCTGTTTGGCACAATTAATACCTAGTCGATTGTCAGCATTTTCTTTGGAAATAGTCACCAAAGTTAGGTTACCAATTCAGTATGAGAAATAAACATAAAAAGAAAAGAACAGACGCATCTGGAAAAGTCATATGAATAAAAACAGCTAGCAAAAACTGTTTCGAGAGTAAAAAGTTTTATATAGACGAGGAATTTCCTAATGTCTCGGGAAGATGGGCCGAACCGGGACTCAAACCTGAGAATCTGAAACTTTCATTCGTTTTCTGGACTGGCAGCAGCCTTTCAGACATTTTTTATCACAAGATAAGTGATCAAAAATATTGCTTGCAGCATTGTTCACCCTTCTTTGTGCAGAAGACAAACTTAATGTGGAGGAAGGAATATCGTTTCTTCTTCTAGAATTTGATTGTATACATCATTGTTCCTTGTGAATTGCTGTGTATTATTTACAACAAACTACTTGAGATAATACATATACTGCAAAACAGTAGTCAAAATGCCCTATTCCTGAGACAGATGTCCACAAGATGATCGTGCGTGAACATTCCATATTATCCTTACGTTTTTGAGCAGTGAAGACTTCATTATTTAAAGATGAGTTACCCTGGAACATTATTCCATATGATATTATTGACTGCCCTTGTAGCAATAGTCTTCCTGTCGTAACAGTTACATAAAACGTGATCATGACTGTTTCGTTCATAAAGCAATAAAACAAGATCTCTGAGCTTTCGTGCGACACTGTGCCTCATTTCTGTTACCATCCCCTGTTACTTTTTACTCACCCGGTACACGATAAAAAGCGCTCTCTGCGGATTTCACAGCGGTATTAGCAGTGAAAGAATGTACTTAAGAAGTTTCGTGCGTTTCCACTGGAGTTTTGAGGATAGTGAGTTGTGTCCAGGAGAGAAATATTTGTAAAATATGTAGTAAACCTGGAGTTGCTGTCTGCCAAAACTATGATTCAGTTATTTTGGTACACTACATAAATTACGTAGCATATGGGTAGGATTGCCGGTACTATTGTTATAACTGGTAGGGAAACAAACATTAATGAATGATTAAAAGAGAAAATGAGAGACCACGCATTCTTTTTTTTTCATATTATTAGAACCACACCTCATTCAGTGTTGAAACTTCCCCTTAGAAAAATTTGTGAATGACTGTGCTGATAAACCTCTTACATTATTTGATTTTCAATTAGCTGAGCAGAACTGAACGTACTCAGACATTTCGCTCTTTACCTATTCTGATCAACACTAAACTGACACACAATATTTTTAGCGCAACGCAATCTGACTTTCAATAATCCCTACAAAACAAAAGAGTGGCCCTGACTAACAATAACCAATACCTTTCATGAATCACTTACCTCACAAAAATCTTCGTTACTCGAACTACTGCAATACAGCGAGCGCCAATACTGCCAGCTAAATAAAAGATTCTAACTACTGAAGGCACTAACTACTGATAGACATAGCCAGTAAATGAAAGATTTTGATAAAGAACAAACAATGTATTTACCTTAATGATGTTAAAATATCATCATATATATATATATATATATATATATATATATATATCAGTTCATGATATCCAGTATTACAAATTTACTCTTTCTGATGGACACACGTTCAGATCACCCGCTCTCAAAATTCAGCCATTTCTCTCCCCACATCCACCACCGCTGGCAGCTCACCTCCAACTGCGCAACGCTACGTGCCGTTCACATCCAACTGCCCAACACTACAATGGCGAATATTCCAACAATGCCAACCGGCCACAGACTGCACACAGCACAGCCAGTGATTTTCATACAGAGCGCTAGGTAACGTTACCAACATAAAAACCTAAACAGCCTACTTACAGTGTTAGTCAGTAGTGTATTTTTATATGCTCATAATATATAAATTTTCATTTTATGAGTAATAAAAGTCATTTGATCGTGTAAAGTCTCCCTTTTTATGTAACCAAAGCAATTACTTATGATGCACACACTCAACGTACAGGTAATGTGGTTACGACCTTAACTGACCTAAGCTACTAGGAAAACTAAAGTAGTCCACGCGTACTTATGGTAGTCTGCGGTAGCCTACTGTAGTTTTGCGACTCTTAAGTAAACCGAAATAATGCAATGATAACTTTGATTGAACACGTGCTCGTAATGTACTCTGCACATCTCCCGTCAGAAGCCCATCAGCTACGTAGCTGATAGCTGCAGGCGTAGCAGTCAACGCCCTGCTAATAATAGGCAGCCAGTCGCGTCACAGGGACCGACAGGCGAGGAAGGAAGTCCCGTGGTGCGGGCCTTGCAAGGCAGCCGTTCCCAGGCGACGCTAGCTTTGTTCCGTCGAGCCGCATCCCCATTGTCTCCCCTGGCGCAGGTGGGTGGCTGCTGCCGCGGCCTTGGTCGCGTCCCTGGTGACTCACGCCAGACGCCACACCCCTCGTCACGTCGCGGTACAGCTTCCTGCCCGGCCCCCACTCCCACCCCCACCCCCACCCCCGCCCGCTGCAGGTGCGCCGCTTCCGGCGGCCGGCGGTGGTTGCCGCGACACGTGCGCCGCACGTGGTATCTGCCGCTGCCCCTGGACACCGAGCGTGGCTGCCCCAGCGCTGCGGTCGCCGGTGTCTGCTGCCACTGCTCGGCATCCACTAGCCACTGCCCACCTGCTCATCCGTACACTGTCGATCATTAAAGTTACAACACCTGGAAGAAAACATGGGATTAGATTAGATTAGATTTACTTTGGTTCAAATGGCTCTGAGCACTATGCGACTTAACTTCTGAGGTCATCAGTCACCTAGAACTTAGAACTAATTAAACCTAACTAACCTAAGGACATCACACACATCCATGCCCGAGACAGGATTCGAACCTGTGACCGTAGCGGTCGCTCGGCTCCAGACTGTAGCGCCTAGCGCCTAGATTTACTTTCATCTACATCTACATTTGTACTCCGCAAGCCACCCAACGGTGTGTGGCGGAGGGCACTTTACATGCCACTGTCATTACCTCCCTTTCCTGTTCCAGTCGCGTATGGTACACGGGAAGAACGACTGCCGGAAAGCCTCCGTGCGCGCTCAGATCTCTCTAATTTTACATTCGTAATCTCCTCGGGAGGTATAAGTAGGGGGAAGCAATATATTCGATACCTCATCCAGAAACGCACCCTCTCGAAACCTGGCCAGCAAAATACACCGCGATGCAGAGCGCCTCTACTGCAGAATCTGCCACTTGAATTTGCTAAACATCTCCGTAACGCTATCACGCTTACCAAATAACCCTGTGACGAAACGCGCCGCTCTTCTTTGGATCTTCTCTATCTCCTCTGTCAACCCGACCTGGTACGGATCCCACACTGACGAGCAATACTCAAGTATAGGTCGAACGAGTGTTTTGTAAGCCACCTCCTTTGTTGATGGACTACATTTTCTAAGGACTCTCCCAATGAATCTCAACCTGGCACCCGCCTTACAAACAATAATTTTATATGATCATTCCACTTCAAATCACTCCGTAAGCATACTCCTAGATATTTTACAGAAGTAACTGCTACCAGTGTTTGTTCCGCTATCATATAATCATACAATAAAGGATCCTTCTTTCTATGTACTCGCAATAATTACATTTGTCTATGTTAAGGGTCAGTTGCCACTCCCTGCACCAAGTGCCTATCCGCTGCAGATCTTCCTGCATTTCGCTGCAATTTTTCAGTGCTGCAACTTCTCTGTATACTACAGCATCATCTGCGAAAAGCCGCATAGAACTTCCGACACTATCTACTAGGTCATTTATATATATATTGTGAAAAACAATGGTCCCATAACACTCCCCTGTGGCACGCCATTGAGAACGACATGCTGTGCTCTGTTTGCTAAAAACTCTTCAATCCAGACGCACAGCTGGTCTGATATTCCGTATGCTCTTACTTTGTTTATCAGGCGACAGTGCGGAACTGTATCGAACGCCTTCCGGAAGTCAAGGAAAATTGCATCTACCTGGCAGCTTGTATCTAATATCTCATTTTCATCCCAATTGGTCAGTATCGAGGAGATCCTCCAGGATAATACTAGACAAATATTTACAACTGAAACAAATAGGATAATGTATCTTCCACAGGTCCCACGTGGAATATCGTCATTTTTTTAATGAACACTATATGAAAGAATCATTTCACAAACACTCAGTTACTAAGATCGCATTAACGCACTGGATTTAAAATTAAATTTTTTTATTTATAAGGTAATAAACATATAATAGTTCTACTACAGTACTTATTTACAATAAAGACATTACTGCACTGAGATGGTGCAGAAGTTAGATAAGTACAATCTAACTTCTATATATATACATAAATCAGTTGGTTCTACTGAGAAATTCATCAATGGAGTAGGAGTTGGCCACCATTAAATCCTTTAGGCTTCTCTTAAACTGAATTTCATTGGTTGTTAAGCTTCTTACGGCTGCTGGCAAGTTATTGAAAATGTGTGTTCCTGAATACTGCATACCTTTTTGTACAAGAGTAATGTCTTTAAATCATTGTGACGATTATTCTTATTTCTTGTATTGATTCCATGAATTGAGCTGTTTTGAAAAAGTGATATATTTTAATGACAAATTTCATTAAGGAATAAATATATTGGGAAGCAGTAGTTAGTATCCCTAGTCCCCTAAACAGGCTTCTGCAGGATGTTCTAAAGTTCACACCACATGTAACTCTTATTGCACGTTTTTGTGCCCAGAAAACTTTAGCTTGGCTTGATGAATTACCTCAGAAAATAATCCCATATGATATTATGGAATGAAAGTAAGCATAGTATGCCAGCTTTTTCATTTTTATGTCCCCTATGTCTGACACAATTCGCATTTATTTTATTTATTTATTTATCGTGTCAAAAGTACAGAAACATAAAAAATATATAAGTGTTGACATAATTTTACGCAAAAGAAGACTAAAAATTAGAACTTCAGGTGTATTTGGTGTAGCTCTCAGAAGCTCTTGCATGGTGCAGGTGGTTGGTGATGAGGAACACTCAAGGAAATGGCTGTTATCTGCTCAGCGCCGCACTGGAAAAGAACTGAGTCGCAGATTGGTCTTGCATCTCGTTGTGTTTGACCGTGATTTATTGAGAGACCTCCATATTGACCACTTCTCCGAATGTCCAGGGGGAAGTTCTTCCTTTGGAGCCATCCATTCTCCCAAATACTGACATTTCTCCCGCCATCGCGAGATCCTTGCCGCATGTGGATTCTCGATGAGAGCCTCAGTAGTTGTCAAGAAGCTCTTTCTTGATTTCAGCCTAGGATGTGCGGGCTGACGACCATATAGTGGATGGGCTTCTTCGCTGTGGCCTTAATTTTCTCATATCTCGTAGCCGCCTCACGTCTGATTTCAGGAGGAGCTATACCAGTGAGGCAATGGAGTAGGTCTTAGGCAACCCAAACCGGCAAGAGTCATTTAGTGTCACATCTAAGTTCCTGGCATGACTGGACTTGTACCATACCAAACATGCATATTCAGCAATGGAATAAGATAGAGCAAACACGCTTGAGCGCACAGTGCATGGATTAGCATCCCATGATGTACCTGCAAATTATCGCGCTATGGTATTTCTACAATTCGCATTGCAAATAGAGATTTGTTAAGACACTTCGGCAATTCTGTTGTGTGCTCCTTCCAGTTGAATTTATTATCAAGCTGTATTTCCAAGAATTTAACACTGTCCACTTCTTCTATCTGCTTGTCATCGTACGTTAGGCATATACTCGTGCGACCCCACTTACAAGTTCTGAACAGCATGTAGTGTGTTTTTTCAAATGTCTAACTGGCGTGTGTAGTTATGCACATCATAATATTTCAGCGCGACACCGCAAAAAAATGTATACTCTTACAGGTTTTCAGGTCTGACAGTTATACGAACAACATTTTGTATAAACGCCCAAATATGTTTCAGCACCTTTTTGCAATTGTCACTGAGTAATTTTACTCAGTTCTCAGTATTTTTTACATTGTTCGGTTATATAGCACCCTCTTTGCCGGCTGGAGTGGCCGAGCGGTTCTAGGTGCTACAGTCTGGAGCCGAGCGACCGCTACAGTCGCAGGTTCGAATCCTGCCTCGGGCATGGATATGTGTGATGTCCTTAGGTTAGTTAGGTTTAATTAGTTCTAACTTCTAGGCGACTGATGACCTCAGAAGTTAGGTCGCATAGTGCTCAGAGCCATTTGAACCATCAGCCAGTACCCTCTTTACGTTACTGTATGTTAGTAGCTCGTCGCAGTTAGCTTCTAAATATCCGTTCTCATGTGCATTCTCGTCTGATTTGGGAATGCACAGGCAAACACAGCACAACTTCATTCGAAAGTTACACCTTTTAACTTTGCAAAACAGTTTTTTTGTCGCAATAGAAGGATAAATTTAATTCCATAGTGTGGAATCGCTATAATTCTTGTCTGAAAGCATAGCAGCCCTCATTTCTTACCTTTACGAATATGTGCCGCCCGCTGTGGTCGAGCTGTTCTAGGCGCTTCAGTCCGGAACCACGCGGCTGCTACGGTCGCAGGTTGGAATCCTGCCTCGGGCATGGATGTGTGTGATGTCCTTAGGTTAGTTAGGCTTAAGTAGTTCTAAGTTTAGGGGACTGATGACCTCAGATGTTAAGTCCCATAGTGCTTAGAGCCATTTTTTGAACGAATGTGTGTTACCACTGTCCAGTATGTTATTCCACTGAAGCGTCATGTGGTTTTCACTGTGTGACAACAGGACATGGAAAACGTTTCCAGTGCAAGACGAAGTTAATACTATAGCATGTTGTCGCTGTAATATTCGGCTGACTTGATATCCGTTTTGAGGATGAGTTTTTGAAGAACTTAAGTCATGAGAATAATTTTGTTTACCCTTGTAATTCTCATTTACAAGTGCACTGTAAGCCGTAAGCTAAATCAGCAATAGTGAGCCCATGTGTGTCTTCCAGTGCAGCATGTGTGTCGTATTACCCCGATCAGAGAGTCGGATGCATTTGACGTCTGCAAGACAAGACTTCTCAAAAAAAGCAAAACGCTCAGTCACGTATTCAGTCTTGAAGATGTCTGCCTGCCTGCCTTGCGATCTTTGACAAGCTTCGTAGAATAATTTAGATTTGTAAAATAATTAATTTGTAACTCTTTTGTGCGTAATATCATCTGTGGTACAGAACTCGAACTTCGTGCGTAAACTAGTGCTGCTTTATGTAATACATTTTTGTTCATGGCGCAAAATATTCATACACTTCGGACACTTTTGAACACGACTGAAATGACTATATTGTGATCACCTGTTTCATTTTAATGTCTTGTAAAGTGCTTTTAGACATGTAAATATTGCAAGTTACACCCTTGACGTAATATTTGGATAAACACATTTGAACACGTTGGAAAAAAATTCAGAGCGTTCGAATACTTTTGACCACAGCCACAATAGTTAAAGTTACACCCTTTATGTAATTTTTGGATAATTACTTTCCAACATGGCGCAAAAAATTTGTAGAGCATACAGATACTTTTGAGTGCAGTTAAGACGGCTACATTGTGATTGGCTATTTCATTTTAATGGGCTGTAAAGCAACAGGCTCTGATTGGAGAGGGGTGGGGAGGGAAGGGGGATGCATTACAAAGCACAACTGGAGTAGTACCACTATCTTGGATTTTTTCGATTTTTTTTTTAAATCTCCCACCATCTTGTATGAATAAAATTTCCTGTCAATGCCATCCAGGATTTAATATTCCCATCATTTGCCCTCTTTAATTTTTAAATTTCCCACCATCCACTCTCTTAAATTTTTAATTTTTCCACATTCGTCCATTTTGAATTTTTAAATTCCCCGCAGTGCCATATTGATGATGTCACGTGACTGCAGGGCTTACTAGCGACAGGAACTTGAACTGTGATCAAGTTTTCCCATAGATATAGTACTACAGCCGACAAAAGATTTAATTTTTTTCATTCTTCGTATTTCGAGTACTACTACTGTCAGATTTATAGTTCGGAGAAATGTGTAAAATAATCATAGTCAGAAATATCTTAAAACGTCCCAATTGTCAATTTAAGGAAACTGCAAGCAGAGAGCAATTATTCGCAAAAAAAACTTAAAGCTGTTGCCGTAGTGGTATAGTATAGGAAGAAAACAGAAAGCAGTTGACACAATAGTATAGCAAATTATCAGCTTCAGTATTACTCCACTGAGGTACGATACTCCAACCAGAGGCTATGCAATCCGCTTACACCTTCCGTCTATGTTGTGTATGGAACGTCACTTGGTGCTGTGAGAATTGGACTGCTGTCATGGCCTGCTTGAATGAAATGAGTTTGCCGAATAAAACAAGGTGGAAGAACTGTTCTAGATCTGAAGCCGGATATATAAGGACGGAGGTAGTCATGTCGTTAAAGCTTCATAGAAAGTCTCGATCAGAAATTTCTTGCTTTGGGCATGCAATAGGTTCAACTAAATACGACGAAGTGCTGCGACATGGTGCACGACTGAAGTCTGCTGTTGTCTTCTCGAAGTGTTGGAAAACACGACTTCCCCCCTTGCACGATGCTCTTGATACAGGCACTGTAATGAAATTAGAAAGTACTGTGCACAGCATCACGCTCCTGGATTGAGTACGAGGCCACAAGTAGCCGCTCGTCAAAAAAGAGGATTGTAAATACTTACATATCCCATGAACTGGCAATGAAAAGCTTAGTTTTCAAATAGAGAGAATAGGTATTTGATTTGGAGAGGAGGCGAAATAAATTAATACGCGTAGCAAAATAATGGGAACCTCGTAGCTTCCACATAGAAGTGCCACAGGACGGGTTTAAAATAACTGCTTCTTTCGGAGCCCATAGAGTCTACCTTGAAGACTGGCAAATTCGAGTTTGTACTATACTGCATCCTCCATACTGATTTTACTTGGACTGTACGTAACTGACGCCACAGATTTCAACTTTTCAAACATTTCTTAGGTTTTAACGTTAATTCTTTGACCTCGAAGGGACTTTTATTGCATTATTTGTGTCCTTTTGTGGTCTTATAGTACCAGCGGCCTTGCCACGGTGGTAACACCGTTTCCCGTCAGATCACCGAAATTAAGCGCTCTCGCGCTTGGCTTGCGCTTTGATGGGTGACCGACTGTCTTGTCAGGCGCTGTTGGCAAACGGAGTGCACTCAGCCGTTGTGAGGCGAAATGCGTAGCTACTTGACTGAGAAGTAGCGCCTCCGGCCACGAAATCTGACAACCGCCGGGAGAGCAGTATGCTGACCTCTTGCTCCTCCATATGCGTACCCTGTGATGGCTGTCGTCTGAGGAAGACACGACGGTCGGGCGGTACTGTTGGGCTTTCCTGAACATGTTCGGACGGAGTCTGTTATGGTCTTCTTCTATGGCAACACATCACGTTTTGAGTACTCACTTGTTTTTGTGATTTGTATTCCGTTCGTGGGAAATCGGTGCAGTTTATTTCGAGGATCGCGACTTTTTTCCTCGTTTTAAAATGTGATAGGATAGTACATCCTATTTATAAAATTTCCCCGGCTTCCGTTTGATTACGTATTAGGGAGATGGCACCGAGATCGCCTCAGGAATCGTTTCCAGTATTATAATGGAACAATTGATTCATTGTGTCGATAAACACGACGAATGGTGTGCGAAATAAATCCCGTTGTTTTCAGCTGCCAGTGCCCTTGCTACAAAACGGCCCGCTCACGTATCTGGCTACCGTATTCCTTTAATCCCATGTAAACACGAGTGCCAACTAAATCATCTTCCCTTCGCTGCGAGGCGCCAAGCGGCTCTTTGACCAGTAATGAAACGTTCTCTCGCTGAGCTCGCGATTTAAACTGGCGATTTTGTGATGCGGGGAGAGGGAAAGAGGGAGAGAGAGATAGAGAGCGAAAATGGGAGAGCGAGAGAGATAGAGAGAGATTGCAGCGGCGAACGGAGGGAACTCGATTACCGCGGAAAGCGCTGCGACCGCCGTGTGCGTTGTGTGCGTGTGTGCGAGTGGCTAATTAACTGACAGCTCGCAGTATCAGCCCCTGGCCACCGGCCTGTGGTACAGACCTCGGCCAGCAGTCGCAGAGGTTCCGCTTTAAGCGGACCCAGGGCCGGCCCTTGTATTATTCAGAGTACAGCATTAAAACGGCCCAGCCTGCTGTACAGGCAGCCTGTTTACCGGACGCAATCCGCCGCTGCATAATTCAGTCTCGCGGTCCTCGTGGGAGGCCGGCCGCGTATGGAACGCACGTCCCAGCAGTGACTAGCGCTTCCGCCGGACGAAAGGCGGCACCCCGGGCCTCCACGGTGCTGGCTGGCACTCACAAGGGGGCCCTCCACACTGTAAGTCACGGATTTTGATGCGCTTCAAATCTGCTGTAGAGGCGCTTACCCTGAGTACCAGGCTATCCAGTTTCTTTAGTGACGGGCCTTGATTTTTGAGAAAATTGAGTTTGAAGTTCACTGCGCGCTTTGTATATCCGTAAAATTTCATGTATTCCGAGGAAGTCAGCGTAGCGAAGTGGTAAAGGTTAACGGCTACTGCGCTGGAGGTACTGTGTTCGAATCCTGCTCCCATATGTTTTTTTATGTATGCAAGAACCGTCCGGAAAATTTGATCCTAACATTCAAAAACGAGTAGACGAATTAACTGGGAAATACATAAATGTGTCCTGCACGAAATGCGGGAAGTTCACTAAACTGGTTGGCTCTGAGCACTATGGGACTTAACATCAATGGTCATCAGTCCCCTAGAACTTAGAACTACTTAAACCTAACTAACCTAAGGACAGCACACAACACCCAGCCATCACGAGGCAGAGAAAATCCCTGACCCCGCCGGGAATCGAACCCGGGAACCCGGGCGTGGGAAGCGAGAACGCTACCGCACGACCACGAGATGCGGGCACTAAACTGGTGTACGAAGAATTTTTGCGTCCTATAATTCTTCCGTACGTGGGACAGAAAAATTGTAGACTCTGTACTCGATTTTTGGACATATCTCAATGACCGACATTGTGTCGTTGTCCGTCACCCAAAATACAGACAATTTTTCTCGAACTTCCTTGGTAGTGCTTTCCACGGCCCGCCTCGCAGCTGGAATGTGTTAAGCCAAGAGAGAAGAAGGTTCCCTGTTTGAACCAATGAACATTTCTGAACAATTGAACGGAACACATAAATTTCGAGAAGACGTGGCTCAACATATTACCAGCGGGGCGCAGAAGGCCTCTGATCAATTACACAACAAAACTAAAAAAAAATAAAAAATAAAAACAATAAAAACAATAAAAATAAAATTCAGAAAAGGAAGATTTTTTTTTTTTTTTTTTTTTTTTGTAAGGGTAGCCCTAACCTTGATTTCCCATATTTCTCCTGGTATATAGGCAGCTCTCTGGGGTAGGTTTAGTCAGGAGCCAACGCCTGAAGTGGACCAGATTTTTTTGTTATAGGATGAAAAGTGGCGGTGGCACTTAGGGTTTTTTTTGTTCCATTTTATTAAGGGGCTTTCTAAAAGAAAAAAAAAGAAAAAACAAAAAAAATAAAAAAAATAAAAAAGTAGTAAAGGTTCACGGCTACTGCGCTGGGGGTACAGTGTTCGAATCCTGCTCCCATATGTTTTTTTTTGTGTATGCAAGAACCATCCTGCAAATTTGATCCTAACGTTCAAAAACGAGTAGACGAATTAACTGGGAAATACAGAAATGTGTCCTGCACGAAATGCGGGAAGTTCACTAAACTGGTGTACGAAGAACTTTTGAGTTCTATACTTCTTCCGTACATGGGACAGAAATTTTTTTTGTACATTATCGATTCGTGGGGAGGGAAAACCGATTCAACTTTATACGATATTCACTGATGGAAGGAAAGCGAACACCTGCACCCTAAAAGTGGTCCCACCAAAGTGCACTCCTTATTGCCAGCCCTGCTTTGTTTATTTTTACCGACTGGTGAAAACCTTCACAAAAATTATTCAGAATGCTCCCGACTTGATGAAAGACAATAGGGAGATGGCTTCTAGGGAAGATTCGATAAAATTACATTCACTAATCCTACATCAGTTCAGCCCACCTAATTTTGAAAGCATGATTAGATACGCACGGTTCGCAATGAAATTAGCGGATGGAAGATAAATCTTTTTGAATGCAAAAGAATTGTTTTTTCAGGTCTCGCTCATGAAGAAACCGTGCGCCTGCAAGACGGTTGCTTTCATAAAATGCGCGTGGTGCTGTGAAAATTTGTCCTTCGGTTGTTTCTATGATAAGCACCATCCGCAATTTGTTCTGGCACATCAAGCAATGTGGACGATGAAAAATAAGATTTTGTAATATTGTATAAGAGAAAAAATTAATAACTGAATATATCTTTACAATTTCACACACCTTACACTGTTTGTTGATATTCTTTGAAATAAAACTGAAAAATGCGGCCGATTAAAAAAGAAAAAAAAAAGAAAAGTACATGAGGAGGATTAGAACATGGTACCTCCAGCGCGGTAGCCGTGAACCTTTACCGTTGCGCTACGCTGACTTGTTTGGAAAGTATGTAATGCTGCGGATATACGAAGCGCGTAATGAACTTCAAAATCGATTTTCTTCAGAAACCAAGGCCCGTCGCTAAAAAACCGGATAGCCAGATACTCAGGGTAAGTGCCTCTACAACATACACGAAGCGCATCAAAACCCGTGATTTACACTATGGAGGGACCCTTTGTTAGTGGCCAGGCGCAGTAAGGCAGGTACTTGGTTCAAATCCAGGTTTTCCCATCTTGACATAAAGACGTTCGAGGGCGGTCAATAAGTAATGCAACAGTTTTTTTTTTGTCTGAAAGCTATTTTTATTCAGGAGTCCAATAAACCATATTTGTCCGTACTCTTTGGCCTACAAGAACCTATTTTTCAACATAATCTTCGTTCAGTACGACAGCCTTATGCAATCTTACTGGGAGGACCTGTACACCTACGCAGTATCACTCAACTGTTCGACGTCGGAGCCAGTGTCTTCCTGTATCAGTAACCTCCGCATCATCCACGTACCGATTCCCAGGCAGTGCATCATTCATCGGGTCAAACAGATGGAAGCCGGGAGGTGCGACATCTGGGCTATAGGGTACCTGAGGAAGAACAGACAAATGAAGTTTAGTGAGCTGCTCCTGGGCGTGCAGTCTCGTGTGATGCCTTTTGATGTAGTGGAAAAGGACAAGTTCGTATGCATTTTTGTGACTACGAACACACTGAAGCCGTTTCTTCAATTTCGTAAGGACTGGCAAGCAGGCGGGAGATCGGATAGGTTTGCGCAACCATGTTGCCATGATGAAAGACGATACGTCTATCGAGCCCAACGACTCGTCATGCTTTCGTTCACTGCCAGGTCTACGTAGATATTTTGCAAGCACCTATGAATATCTGCGATGCTCTGGTTTCCCTCCAAAAGGAACTCAGTGACAGCTTCTGCTTGGAATCAATCTCTGTTATGTACGTTATTTTTGAGCTACGTATAGCGGCTACACTAATCGGAATTCCATGAAACTAGAGGAGCTGGAGCAAGAATGTTCAACTATCCCGTACAATATGTTCCACGTTTTTTCATCTGAAATTGGCTGAGAAAAAGAAATGTGTTATATTACTTACTGAACGGTCCTCGTACTTCTATAACGACATACATGAACCGCAATCAATCGTATGGTGCGAGGCGGACGGTACCTGGTACCACTACTAGTCAATCTCCTTTCCTGTTCCACGGCGGCCGCTGTGGCCGAGCGGTTCTAGGCGCTTCAGTCCGGAACCGCACTCCTGCTACGGTCGCAGGTTCGAATCCTGCCTCGGGCACGGATGTGTGTGATGTCCTTAGGTTAGTTAGGTTTAAGTAGTTCTGAGTTCTAGGTGACTGATGACCTCCGCTGTTAAGTCCCATAGTGCTCAGAGCCATTTGAACCATTTGAAGAACGTACACGTAATACTTTAGTCAGAGTTCGTGCTGTGATTTCATGTGATTTCCACCAGAGCTGTACTCGTTTATTTGCGGAAACGACCGAAAATGACCAGATATGGACGTTTGTGATGCCGTTAGGTTAGTTAGGTTTAAGTAGGACTAAGTTCTAGGGGACTGATGACCACAGCAGTTGAGTCCCATAGTGATCAGAGCCATTTGAACCATTTGAACCAGAGCTGTACTCGTTTATTTGCGGAAACGACCGAAAATGACCAGGTATGGATGTGTGTGATGCCGTTAGGTTAGTTAGGTTTAAGTAGGACTAAGTCTAGGGGACTGATGACCTCAGATGTTAATTGCCATAGTGCTCAGAGATAGTTGAACCATTTTTGATCATTCTTTCGTATGGAACGCTAATGTTCGAACTCCGCTTAATGCTTACCCAGAGCAGCTGTACAATCCTACTTTATTTTCGTCCCCTTCTTTCATGTTCGCATCAATAAGCAAACACTACTACAGAATCACCTCGCTCGGTCAGCTTCAAATGCCGGTTCTATCATTCATCTCGACAATGTCCCTCGAAAAGAGATCGACTTGCCTCCAGAGATTCCCATTTGAGTTCCCGAAGCATCTCCGTTATATTCGCATGTTGATCGAATCTGCCAGTAACAAAATCTAGCAGTGCGCCTCTGAATAGCTTCGGCGTCTTCCTTTGATCTGACCTGGAGGGGATGTCAAACACTCTAGCAGTACTGAACAATGAGTCGCATTATTGTTCTATACGCGTTCTCCTTTACAGATGAACCACACTTTCTTCGTAATAAACAGAAATCGACCATTCACCTTATGCACATGTCCCATTTCACACCGCTTTGCATCGTCACGGCTAGATATTTAATCGACGTGACTGTGTCAAACAGCACACTACTAACACTGTGTTCGAACATTGCGGCTTTATTTTTCCTACTCATCCGTATTAATTTACTTTTTATTATATTTAGAGCTAACTACCATTCATCACACCAACTAAAAATTTTGTGCAAGTTATTGTGGCCTTCTACACTCACTCAACGGCGACACCTTCCCATACAGCACAGCGTACACATAAGCAGCTGCAGACTGCAGCTCACCGTCTCCGTCAGATCATTTATGTATACAGAGAATAACAGTGGCCCTATCACTCTTCCCTGTGGCACTCCTGACGATAACCCTATCTCTGATGAACACTAGCCGTCAAGGACAATGAGCTGTTTCTGTTACTTAAGAAGCCTCCGAGTCGGAATCTATTCTGTATGCTCGTAGTTTCGTTAACTGGTTCCAGGGGGCATCGTGTCAAACGCTTTTCAGGAAACCTAAGAATATAGACTATACCTATTGCCCTCCATCCATGATTCGCAGGATAACATGCGAGAAGAGGGCAATTTTAGTTTCGCATGGGCGATGGTTTCTATAATCATGCTGATTTATGGACAGAAGCTCTTGGGGTCTCAAAGAAATTTATTATATTCCAACTGAGAATACGTTCAAGAAGTGTAAAGCTAACGAGGCCTCTAATTGCTCAACGCCGTCACACCGTCATACACCACTAGCGCCTTCAGTTAATGCGGACTCTTCATCTCATAACTGGCGAAGAGTAGTGGTGGGAGCATCCAAAATAATGTACCGTGTACCAATCAGATAAACGTAAACAGTTTCCTTTGTGGTGAAGAATTGTAGATTAATGTGTGTCAGCCCACCAAATCAAACCATTCACAATGGCAAATGTGAATGCCATTTCATAATCCTGTATGTCAAGTGATGTAATATATGAAATGATGAATGCAATTCGTATTTAACTGTCAGTGCAACGTTATCTGGTGTACATGCTAAAAAAAATCGCAAAACAAGAGTCACGCAGTTACTTAAGTCATTTACGACAATTTATGGCGTCGAATAGCATTAAATCGATCATAAGTCACTGGAAAGAAAGTAACGAGACTGGCAGCGTTCATATACACTGAAGAGCCAAAGAAACTGGTACACCTGTCTAATATCGTGTAGGGCCCCCGCGAGCACGCAGAAGTGCCGCAGCACTGGACTAATGTCTGAAGTAGTGCTGGAGGGAACTGACACCATGAATCCTGCAGGGCTGTCCACAAATCCGTAAGAGTACGAGGGGGTGGAGATCTCTTCTGAACAGCGCGTTGCAAGGCATCCCAGATATTCTCAATAATGTTCATGTCTGGGGAGTTAGGTGGCCAGCAGAATGGTTTAAACTCAAAAGAGTATTCCTGGAGTCACTCTGTAGTAATTCTGGACGTGTGGGGTGTCGCATTGTCCTGCTGGAATTGCCCAAGTTCGTCGGAATGCACAATGGACCTGAATGGATGCAGATGGTCAGACAGGATTCTTACGTACGTATCACCAGTTAGAGTCGTGCCCAGACGTATTAGGGGTCCCATATCACTCCAATTGCACACGTCCTACACAATTACACAGCCTCCATCTGCTTGAACAGTCTCCTGCTGACATGCACGGTCCATGGAATCATACCGGCCGGGGTGGCCGTGCGGTTCTAGGTGCTTCAGTCTGGAACCGCGTGACCGCTACGGTCGCAGATTCGAATCTTGCCTCGGGCATGGATGTGTGTGATATCCTTAGGTTAGTTAGGTTTAATTAGTTCTAAGTTCTAGGCGACTCATGACCTCATAAGTTATGTCGCATAGTGCTCAGAGCCATTTGAACCATGGAATCACGAAGTTGTCTCCATACCCGTACACGCCCATCCACTCAATACAATTTGAAACGCGATTCGTCCGACCAGGCAACATGTTTCCAGTGATCAAAAGTCCAATGTCGGTGTTGACGGGCCCAGGCCAGGCTAAAGCTTTGTGTTGTGGAGTCATCAAGGGTATACGAGTGGGCCTTCGGCTTCGAAAACATTTTCATTGAATGGTTCGCACGCTGACACTTGTTTATGGCCTAGCATTGAAATCTGCAGCAATTTGCGGAAGGGTTGCACTTCTGTCACGTTGAACGATTCTCTTCAGTCGTCGTTGGTCCCGTTATTGCCGGATCTACTGCGGCCGCAGCAATGGAGATGCTGTCCTCGCCGCTCGTGTGCCGACTATGTTACCATGTTCGAACTCACTTAAATCTTGGTAACCTGCCACTTTAGCAGCAGTAACCGACCTGCGCCAAACACTTGTTGTCTTATACTGTATAAGCGTTGCTGACCCCTGCGCCGCAGTCTGCCTATTTACACATCTCTGTATTCGAATACGCAAGCCTATACTAGCTTCTTTGGCGATTCAGTGTATATCGTCACACATATTTTAATACGATGCCAGTACGAAGAGTTTATTAGCAGCTCTTTGTGACGATTTCTTTTAAAGATATTGCATTACATTACATTACTACCGCAAAAATCCGCCTGCACATGAGAAAGTAAGATATACTGATCAAATGGGCCGTGTCTTCCAGAGGACGCCAAGTGTAAACTGTACTTTAGAGGACTACTGCGCGCTGCGAACAAGGAAGACCCAGGTCGAAGAACTATGGTGAGTGGTTTCAAGATATTGATTCTTGAAAAGTTTACAAAGAAAGTATCAGGAGCCAATTCAGGCAGGGCAAGACTAAAAAGGACCGCAATTATGCGTACAGAACTCTAGTAAATCAATACTATTATCTGTAGAAGCAGTTGAATATATCGGGATTAGTGTGTAGTATGGTGTATTGTCTCACAGTCTAACTAGTGCGTTCTTCTTTATGGTATCGTAACTGGTCAGATGACAGCCGCTGTGTTTCAAATTAAAATTTACCTGCCTTTCGATGGTTATATAGAGATGATGATCTTACGGACAACTAGACAATGCTACACTTCACCGCCATTGAGATGCCAGGGTGTTCTTGTATGACAACTTACTTGGTCGGTGGATAAGTCGAAGAGGCCATATTGGGTGGTCACTGCAAATACTAGACCTAACATGTCTCGATTTCTACCCGTGGATGACCTTTAAACATCAAGTTTATTGAGAGAGACTGTCCGTGGCGTGGGTGGAGCACCGCTGCTTCCTAACGAAGAGGATGTAAATTCGAGGTCCGTCTCGGACATATGTCTGCGTTTCCGGTGTGCCGATAATACGCGTGTAATAAAAAGATTTCTTCAATTCACGACCTATGTCTTCGTATACCAAAAGTTGTTAGTTTTAAGTTTTCTTGATTTAAATGGGAGAGGCCGCTCCAAGTGCGAAATGCCTGCACCGAGGTTGAAATGTTGAAATCAGAAACAGTCGGTAACTAACTGCTGTCGTCAAGGAATTTTTAGTACGGCTGACAAGTCGACACTCTAAACCCATAGAGGATCTGTTTCTTACTTAGAAGACACACGAATTAAAAAAATATTTTTGACACAAATATCGTGTCAGTTACCTCAAGAAACGTGCTGATATTATGTAATAAATGCACTGAATTCCAAAACCAATACAAGTGAAAATTTTGTATGCATTTTCAGCTAATCACATTATTCTATATTAATCAGTCAGTATTATGTCTCTATTATGAATAACTTTCTTTCGTATTGGTTTGTGCTAGCGGATATGAAAAGAAAAATTTTCATGGGTTGTGGTCATTACTGACGCTATACGATTAGACTACTACTTTGTAACTACGCTCTGTACAATGAAAGACAGGAAACTCTCAGTAATTAAGGAACGAACAAACGTTTAATAACAATTTGAGTAGACGAAGGGACAAAAAGGGAAAGGATTTCACATAGTTTGAATGAACGTAAAACGATCGTTACCACATTAACGACTGGAAACGGGCGTTTAAGAGAAGCGGTCGTGTAATGGGAGCAGAGGCTGTCATTGAGGCGGCTTCCATTAGGCGAGAGAAGCCATTACCGCACCAGATAATTACGCCGACAGTGTGCTGCAAGGAACAGCATTACTTCATGCGTTGTAGAGAAACATCAATTTTCTGCGCTTCACTTGGGTCGAAGGAATAAGCCTACACATACCGTGAATAATATAGAAACAGTACCCAGAAGACGCAGAAATCAGCTGTCTCAACCTCTAGTACAGTTTCAAGGATCTTAACGAAGTCAATGAACGACTACTTCTGTCATGCTTTACCGTTGTCTCTACATTTCCATACAGCGGTGTGGGTGTGAAGTTGTACCAAAACTTTCGAAAACAATGATTAATATTAATTTTTCATTTTTAATGAAGGAACTGGTACGTATTCACACAGGATACGGGCTGTTCCAGTAATCCTATCGGCAAATGCATTTCTTCAACCAAACAGGATGTCCGTCTGGCATAATTCCGTAAGTACAAGTCACAATTTATTTTCTGATGTAATGGCACAAGACCACCACAAGAGCTTTCTTTTTACGCCATTCGAGGGGAAAAAAGATTGTGATGCGTGAACTGGAGAAGCGTGATGTTTATATTCGTGTTCCTTAAATCTCTTCAGGGAATTTTTGGAGCTGATCTGACAAAGAAAAAACCAGTATCCATCTATTTCTGTTCCCTAATTTCTATCTGTTAGAGTAAGTGATATATTCACGCACAGCTCGCTGTCACAGTGTATGAAAACTACCTTCGGCCGTCCTTAAAGACTTCACTGTTGCTCACTTTATCTACCAAGTTTAAAGTGAAAAATCCAAAGACAGAGAGAGAAAGTGGGACCCAGATAATGGCAGAATTGGAGGGACAGAAATAAAAAGGAAGGACAAAAGAAGGATGGGTCGGTAGAGTGAAGCAAGAAATTAGGGTGAAGCAGGATGCCAATCATCATTTCCAACAGGCGGCAGATAACGAGAGCGCTTTATCCTTTCCGTCAGATATGATAGAGTTACTGTGTCGTCGAATCCCATTTTGCCTTTGTCCAGACAGGCAGAAAATTACTTCATTGAGATCTGGAGGGGCAGGGCTCGAGCGTCGAGGAAGAGGCGAGGTGCAGTCTAGAGGCGCTGGAAAGCCATTTCAGCTCTACACTGCAGGGTCCGTGTGACTCAAGTGTACTTGGCGAGAATTGCAAACTTAGGTCAGCAACTGCCTATTACTTCATTACCGTTTCATGTTCTTGGTCAATAGGAGTCATTTGCAACTATAAAATTATTAAATAATGAGTGTATGGCCAACAAGATAGCGGTAGAGGAACATTATTCGACTCACTCTCTTCGCACACGAGCGGAAGACAGTACAAAAATAGGCAGGCAGACGTTCAGTTTTTACTGATTTAAGAAAGATAGCGGCTACAGAGGAGAACCTGCATTTAATGTTTAATGCATGTTCTCGTCAGGTGCAACCCAAAAAAAGAAAAGACTTCTCTAATGACAGAAACCAGTACCTCGTTGTAGAGGGAGAGATCGAAAAAGACATATAACGTCGTCTTGGTTAACGAAGAGGTCTTAGAACCATGGTTGTAAAGGGTTTTTAACCATCGCTGAGCGGAGATAGGAATAAACATTTTTTTCTGTCGTTACTTACTACTCGGGCAATATCGTTCCAGAAAAGCTCATAATCTCAGTATAGAACGTCAACTTCGTTACTGACGTTAATTTATTTGTCACGCGCCACCTCTATTTCGAAGCTATTTCAGATCGTATTATGTCTTTGTGAGGGTGTCATTCATTGAGGGTGTTACTGAATACTTATTACAGAGCCATGAAGTTCACAAAGGCAGGTTACAAGATAATTAACAGTAATGTTTCTACTATCAGTGCTATGGAATAAAATGTAACTGGACATGACGAGCGAAAATTGGGAAGGGAGAAATAACTGACGCCAAGTGGAAAGAGAGAGAGAGAGAGAGAGAGAGAGAGAGAGAGAGAGAGAGAGAGACGGTGGGAGGGAGGCTCAGATTAAAGAGAGGAGCGGTTAGGAGAAAATTAAGTGACTCCTACATTTTATTGACCCAGATGTTACGATATTTAATTTACTGAACATGAAAAAAATAGGTCAACGTTCTTCACCCAGAAAAGGAAATACTAAAATGTATCCTGCTGCTTAGGCAAATCTCTTCCCTCTACGTCTAAAATGGGAAAGGGGCCTCAGGCAACTCTTTCATCTCTACATCTATATGATTACTCTGCAGTTCACAATTAAGTGCCTGGTAGAGGGTTCATCGATCCGTTCCACTCTCAAACAGCGTGCGGGAAACCGAACACGCAAAGCTTCCCGTGAGAGCTCTAATTTGTCTTATTTTATTATGACGATCGTTTCTCACTAAGTAGTTGGGTACCAATAAAATATCTTTGTATTCGGATGAAAAAATTGGCGATTGAAATTTCGTGAGGAGATCCTGCCGCAACGAAAGCGCCTTTGTTTTAATGATTACCACCCCAATTCTCCTGTCATATCTGTCGCACTCACTCCCCTATTTCGTTATAATACCAAAGAAGCTATCCTTCTTTGAACGTTTTCGATATACTCCGTGAGTTCTATTTAATGCAGAACCTACACTCCGTATCAATACTCCGTAGGACGTACAAGCGTAGTGTAGGCAGTCTCTATACTAGACTGTTGCATTTTCCAAGGTTTCTACCAATAAATCGCAGTCTTTGCTTTGCTTTTTCCCCACAACATTAGCTATGTTATCATTCCAAATTAAGCTATTCGTAAGTATAATCCTCAAGTACTTATCTGAATTCATGGCCTTTAGATTTATCGTGTAACTGACATTTAGCGAATTCCTTTTAGTACTCATGTGAGTGAGTGACTTCACTCTTCTCATTATTTAGTGTCAATTGTAACTCTACCACCCATACACATACATTACCTATATCATTTTGCAATTGGTTTGATCATCTGACTTTACAAGACGGTAAATGACAGCATCATCTGCAAACGCTCTAATCGGGCTGCTCAGATTGTCGCCTATTTCATGTATGCAGATAGTAAGACATATTTGTAAATCATACGGCACTCCAGTAAGTATATAAAAACTTGCGTATTCTAATGCAACGTTGAGTCAAAACTTCAAAGGAATCGATAGATATATTGATCAGGAATAGCACATATTACTTCTGTTTTACTCGACGACTTTCTTTCAACTATTACAATCTGTGACCTTTATGACAGGAAATCACGAATCCAGTCACACAACTGAAAAGATATTCCGTAGGCCCGTGATTCGAAGTCGCTTGTGAGCAACGGTGCCAAATGCCTTTTGGAAATCTAAAAATATGGAATCAATTTGACATCCCGTGTCGACAGCTTCCATTACTTCGCGAGAATAAAGAGCTGGGTTTGTTTCACAAGCCGGCCGCGGTGGTCGAGCGGTTCTAGGCGCTTCATTCCGGAACCGCGCGACTGCTACGGTCGCAGGTTCGAATCAAAAATGTTCAAATATGTGTGAAATCTTATGGGACTTAACTGCTAAGGTCAATAGTCCTTAAGCTTACACACTACTCAACCTAAATTATCCTAAGGACAAACATACACACCCATGCCCGAGGGAGGACTCGAACCTCCGCCGGGACCAGCCGCACATTCCATTACTGCAGCTTCTCAGACCGCGCGGCCATGTTCGAATCCTGCCTTGGACATGGATGTGTGTGATGCCCTTAGATTACTTAGGTTTAAGTAGTTCTAAGTTCTTGGGGACTGATGGCCTCAGATGTTAAGTCCCATAGTGCTCGGAGCCATTTGAATGTGAACCATTTTGTTTCACAAGAACGGTAGTTTCTGAATCCGTGTTGGATGTTTGTCAAGAAATCGTTTCCTCCGAGGTAATTTATAATGTTCGAACACAGTAAATGTTCCCAAACCCTACCGCAAATCGACGTTAGTGATATGATTTTATAATTCAGTGGATCGTTCCAATTTCCTTTTTTGAGCACTGGTATGATATGTATAACTTTCCAGTCTTGAGGAGCGGATCTGTATGGAGCATTCTCGTGTTTTATGGTACCTGATATTTTCTTCAATTATGTGTGGTGTACTAAACAGTTACGGCACAGACATCTAAAGTAGCGATGTTAGAACAAAGTGACACCTTCCTTGAAATACTTATATCGTTTACGTAATGAAATATTAAAGCTAAATATAAACAGCTGAGATTTGAAATTTATTTGTAGGTTAAAACTGTATATCCGACCGGGACGCGAAACTGTAGCTGTTGTTTTTCACGGGCAGTTGCTTCTATGACGTTTGTAAGAGGAGAAGACGTAACGGTGGAGGCAGAGTTGTGAGGAAGGTTCGCTTGTAGTGCTTGGATATTTAGTCGCTAGAAAATTTTCCCCCGAGAGGTAAAAGTCCTAGTTAGAGCGTAGGTCTGGCTACAGGTTTAATGTGGCAGGAAGTTTCAAATCAGTGCACACTTCTCTCGACAGAGAAAATTCATTATGAAATTTTTGACCAAAAAGTATTGCCTTACGTCGTCTGACTGAAACAGTAATTAAGAAGACAGCAGGGGAAGTGACTGATCTTGTTGTCTGAGCGACCAGTCGCAGATTCTGCGTTTTATTTCGAACCGTGGACACTCCTCCTTCGCCACACGTGGGTGAAGTTCATTCAATTTTAAGTGAATATGATAAGTGACAGTGCTGACTTACAGTGGATTACACCGACGTGACTCCATGGGCGACGGCAACAGTAGGAGGGTAGAAACGATGACATTCGGTGCCTCGTGGATTAACATCCGTCGAACGTTTGATGACCAAATATCTAATGTCCTTACTGCCTAATAAACTGCGCAGAGCTTACGAATAAGGATAAGTGCGAAGTCATCCACATGAGTACGAAAAGAAATTCGTTAAATTTCTGTTACACGATAAATTAGACATATCGAAAGTCTGTCAGTTCAACTAAATACCTAGGAATTACAGTTACGAACAGCTTAAATTGGAACAATCACGTAGATAATGTTGTGAGAAAGGCAAACTGAAAACTGTGGATTATTGGGAGAACACTTAGGAGAAGCAACAGGTCTACTAAACAGACCGCCTACAATGCACTTGTTCGTCCTCTGCTAAGAGTACTGCTGTGCCGAATGGGATCCTTAACATATACGACTGACGGAGGATATCGAGAAAGTCCTCAGAACGGCAGCTGGTTTTGTTTTATCGCGAAAGAGGGGAGAAAGTGTCACGCATATGAATCGTGAGTCGGGACGACAATAATTAAAACAAAGGCGTTTTTCGTTGCGGCGAGTTTCTCCTTCGATTGTGAAAATATTTTATTGTCGCCAGCCTACATAGGGAGAAATGACCACCGTAATAAATTAAGAGTAATCAGAGTTCGTACAGAAATATTTAACTATATATGAAGGTAGAATCTGTTTCCGAAAGAACAGATACCATAGATGACCGTGCAGCTTCTCTAGAATGAAATGATAATTAAACCGACACCCTAGCTGCAAACAGGCGTTGATAAACATCATTGAGGACATGTCGAAAATGTGTGCCCCAACCGGGACTCGAACTCGGTATCTTCTGCTTACATGACAGACGCTCTATCCATCTGGAAATCCCGGGTTCGAGTCCCAGTGAGGGCACACATTTTCGACGTGTCCCTAATGATGTATATCAACGCCTGTTTGTAGCTAGGGTGTCGATTTAATTATCATTTCTGAAATATTTAAGTTTCATTTGTACCACGCGGTAGAGAAATAGTATGAACGTGTTTCGAGGCACTTGAGTGTTAACCTCACCGTAGTGATGTAGATGTAGATAGGAAACCCTGTAACCGGCCGGAGTGGCCGTGCGGTTCTAGGTGCTACAGTCTGGAACCGAGCGACCGCTACGGTCGCAGGTTCGAATCCTGCCTCGGGCATAGATGTGTGTGATGTCCTTAGGTTAATTAGGTTTAATTAGTTCTAAGTTCTAGGTGACTGATGACCTTAGAGGTTAAGTCGCATAGTGCACAGAGCCATTTTTTTTTTTTTTTTTTGAAACCCTATATTTGAAAAATTAACGTGGAGACCAGGAATTCTGTACCACTTTCTCTCCTTCCCATTCCGGCCAAGTCCTGGAGGATAGAATTTCTTGCTCCTAAAGAATTCGTATGGGCTACAGTAAAAGCACTTTTAGCGATCTGAATACAGAGGCGGGAAAATGTACTGAGAAAGGAGGAAAACTCGGACCAGTCAATCGGGACCGACCAACAGCCATGTTATTCTCAACCAGTTACGTCATTTGCGTGCGGTATGGAAGTCTGTGGGGTCAGCAGACCTCTGTCCCCGCCGTTGTCGGCTTTGTGGAACTTGGAGCTGTTACTTCTCGCTCAAGTGGCTCCTCAATTCGCATCAGGAAGCTGACTGAGAACAAGTGAGCCTCTGGTGCGTCTTTGGACTTCATGTGTGGATGGCCTCGGTACGCAGAGACGGCGGCCGGCGCCTGATGCCGGCGTGGCGTGGCGTGCCTGTGGCTGCGTCGGTATCGACCTGGCGGCGTGCTATCGACCGTGGCGGCGGGCGCCCCAACGCCCCTCCGCGCCACGCACCAGTGGCACGCAGCCACGCGCGGCTCTGCCGTCGGGCCGGCACTGACCACTCTCACCGCTGAGCGGGCCGGCCGGCGCGCTCTACGGGCGACACAAATACCGACTCCCGCCACTGTCTGGAATCGTCCACCACCCCTAGTCCACTACCCTTGACGACACGCTCAAAAGAGGAAAGGCCGCTGGACCTGATGGGATACCAGTTCGATTTTACACAGAGTACGCGAAGGAACTTGTCCCCCTTCTTGCAGCGGTGTACCGTAGGTAGAAGAGCGTAGCGTTCCAAAGGATTGGAAAAGGTTACAGGTCATCCCTGTTTTCAAGAAGGGATGTCCAACAGATGTGCAGAACTATAGACCTATATCTCCAACATCTGTCAGTTGTAGAATTTTGGAACACGTATTATGTTCGAGTATAATGACTTTTCTGGAGACTAGAAATCTACTCTGTAGGAATCAGCATGGGTTTCGAAAAAGACGTTCGTGTGAAACCCAGCTCGCGCTATTCGTCCACGAGACTCAGAGGGCCATAGACACAGGTTCCCAGGTAGATGCTGTGTTTCTTGACTTCCGAAAGGCGTTCGATACAGTTCCCCACAGTCGTTTAATGAACAAAGTAAGAGCATATGGACTATCAGACCAATTGTGTGATTGGATTAAAGAGTTCCTAGATAACAGAACGCAGCATGTCATTATTAATGGAAAGTCTTCCGAAGTAGGAGTGATTTCAGGTGTGCCGCACGGGAGTGTTGTAGGACCGTTGCTATTCACAATATACATAAATGACCTTGTGGATGACATCGGAAGTTCACTGAGGCTTTTTGCGGATGATGCTGTGGTATATCGAGAGGTTGTAACAATGGAAAATTGTACTGAAATGCAGGAGGATCTGCACCGAATTGACGCATGGTGCAGGGAATGGCAATTGAATCTCAATGTAGACAAGTGTAATGTGCTTCGAATACATAGAAAGAAAGATCCCTTATCATTTAGCTACAATATAGCAGGTCAGCAACTGGAAGCAGTTAATTCCATAAATTATCTGGGAGTACGCATTAGGAGTGATTTAAAATGGAATGATCATATAAAGTTGATCGTCGGTAAAGCAGATGCCAGACTGAGATTCATTGGACGAATCCTAAGGAAATGCAATCCGAAAACAAAGGAAGTAGGTTACAATACGCTTGTTCGCCTACTGCTTGAATACTGCTCAGCAGTGTGGGATCCGTACCAGATAGGTTTGATAGAAGAGATAGAGAAGATCCAACGGAGAGCAGCGCGCTTCGTTACAGGATGATTTAGTAATCGCGAAAGCGTTACGGAGATGATAGATAAACTCCAGTGGAAGACTCTGCAGGAGTGACGCTCAGTAGCTCGGTACGGGCTTTTGTTGAAGTTTCGAGAACATACCTTCACCGAGGAGTCAAGCAGTATATTGCTCCCTCCTACGTATATCTCGCGAAGAGACCATGAGGATAAAATCAGAGAGTTTAGAACCCACACAGAGGCATACCAACAATCCTTCTTTCCACGAACAATACGAGACTGGAATAGAAGGGAGAACCGATAGAGGTACTCAAGGTACCCTCACCCACACACCGTCAGGTGGCTTGCGGAGTATGGATGTAGATGTAGATGTAGAAAAAGATAATTTTTTTACTTCAGATATGTGGACTGATGCCTCTTCACTGTTTCGCTATTCGTTACGCATGTTGCATTCTCTGAATTTCCCTCGAGTTCCGCTACTGTAGGTTCCGTCAAGTTATAGCTTGATAGCTTAACACGCGTCCTATCATCCTGTCCCCCATTCTTGCCAGTGATTTCCACATATTCCACTTCTCAACAAGTCTGTGGAAAACCTCCTCATTTCCTATCGGTTCACCTTATTTTGAACATCATTCTACAGCCGTACTTCTCAAACCCTTCGATTCTCTTTGCTGTGAACGTAGCCATATGGTACACGGCAGTATCACGACAGGGCGCCCGAAGCATACACTCGTAATACCAAGTGCCTCAAATTTCCGAGCAGTCGCCAACTAGATGGCGAACACATATTGGAACTACTTTATGCTTCCGCTACTGGTCCTTCACAGTGTCTAGCGTTGCGCTCTACCAGAACTGCTGTTCGGTGGTTTTGGTGCAGTATATATATAATGCAGTGGTTGGGAAGGGAGTGAGACAGGGTTGTAGCCTCTCCCCGATGTTATTCAATCTGTATATTGAGCAAGCAGTGAAGGAAACAAAAGAAAAATTTGGAATAGATATTAAAATCCATGGAGAAGAAATAAAAACTTTGAGGTTCGCCGATGACATTGTAATTCTGTCAGAGACAGCAAGGGACTTGGAAGAGCAGTGGAAAGGAATGCATAGTGTCTTGAAAGAAAGATGTAAGATGAACATCAACAAAAGCAAAACGAGGATAATGGAATGTAGTCAAATTAAGTCGGGTGATACTGAAGGAATTAGATTAGGAAATGAGACACTTAAAGTAGAAAAGGAGTTTTGCTCTTTGGGGAGCAAAATAACTGATGGTGGTCGAAGTAGAGAGGATATAAAATGTAGACTGGCAATGGCAAGGAAAGCGTTTCTGAAGAAGAGAAATTTATTAACATCGAGTATAGATTTAAGTGTCTGGAAGTCATTTCTGAAAGTATTTGTATGGGGTGTAGCCACGTATGGAAGTGAAACATGGACGATAAATAGTTTAGACAAGAAGAGAATAGAAGCTTTCGAAATGTGGTGTTACAGAAGAATGCTGAAGATTAGATGGGTAGATCACATAACTAATGAGGAGGTATTGAATAGAATTGGGGAGAAGAGAAGTTTGTGGCACAACTTGACTAGAAGAAGGGATCAGTTGGTAGGACATGTTTTGAGGCATCAAGGTATCACCAATTTAGTATTGGAGGACAGCGTGGAGGGTAAAAATCGTAGAGAGATACCAAGAGATGAATACACCAAGCAGATTCAGAAGGATGTAGGTTGCAGTAAGTACTGGGAGATGAAGATGCACAGGATAGAGTAGCATGGAGAGCTGCATCAGACCAGTATCAGGACTGAAGACCACAACAACAACATATAAATGACGTAGTGAACGGTAGAATTACCAGTCGTACTCGTAGCACTGGCAGGGAAAGAGACATAAATGAATGTGTAAGAGAGAAACTGGGAACAGACGACTTCTCTTTGTTTTTTGTTTGTTTTGCACATTATTAGAACCGCAAGTCGTTCAGTGTTAGTCCACTGTGTAATTTACATCCTTACAAAATATAAATCGCATTTTGTAAGTAACAGAAATTAACTGATCGCGTAACTTCTGCGATTTTATGCACCCAAAGCCAGTGACGTGTTTCTCGAAGCATTTCCTTAGGCAGAGTATCAAGTGATAAGATGGCGCCTGTAGATGATAGTTAATGAGTTGCTTACTCTTAGTTCAACCAATACTAAGTAGCCTGTTGGGCAACAAGTTTCATCGAGCGAGCTCCATGAGCTGCCAGATTTTCAGCTTCCTACATATTCGTACACTGAAAACCCTTCGGAAAAGTTCATTTCAAGAAGTTAAGAGGTCTTTACATCTGTGTCAACCCGTTGGCTTCTAGAACAGTGCTGATGTCGAGATTCTGTCTTTCATGCGTAGAACATGCCCCATAAGCTTCATTCTCCTTTTAACGACTTTGATACTTGGGCTCTGTAACAAATTCATTGGTGTATTACTGGGAAAACCCTGAGGTCCGCAACGTCTCTTGCATGAAATTTTAAGTACGTTTAGCACGTCCGTGTAGGTTTCATTTCTGAGAGGCATGGTCAGCTATCCCACACCTATTGGATTTCTTGGAACCTAGAGAGCAGAAATTAAGTGGAACGGAAACCGCGACTCTTACTCATTTGCTTTGAAAACAAGCTACCCATAATCTTTAGTCAATAAAAGTGGAAAAAATTCCCCTTTTTGTGTTCTATCACACGACAGACACTGTGTCAGTGAAATATGTGTGTGTCTAGTAAGTGACTGTCAAACATTTCCAAGTGGATCATAGTAAGCTGATACTTTGCTCGACAGCTGTTCCACTATTCCCTCCTACCTGATACAGTTATTTACAATTACCATACTGTTTACCCTTTCAATACCCCGATAACTACTACGAAAAGTAATCTTAATTTCTAGTTGAACTAGAAATCATGTCGTCAATGAGCTATACGACTTGTGTCATCCATCCCCAATCAGTACATCTGAACAGTAGATGCCATTCCATATCTATCGAGAATAGGTCCATAGCAAAAAGAACATCTCCGATATAGATACAAAGTCTAATTTTACTAAATAATGCCCTCTCGAGACATTGACTTGCTGCAGGCTTGATTTGGTCAAGTATGGATCCTTTAGTCTGATCTTGATTCCATCTGTAGCAGTCAGAAAAAAATACGCAACAGGTTTAATCTTAGTGTCCATTTATTTCTATTAAACCCTCATTTCCGCAGACTGCCTCAGTTTCTCAAGGTAGATGCTCTTTTGACGACAGGAAATCGCTGCCTACAGCCACCTGTGAAGTGGTACCAAACGTCAGTGGGCGTCCACAGTGCAGTTCTGCAGTACGCGCTGTCTCCCATTGTAAACGGGACTCTGTGTCCTGTGGTCATTGTTCAGTGTGCCAGCTACCACGAAAGGTCTCTCAGGTGCAGAACTTTCTGGCATTATCACTTTACGGCAAGAAGAGTTGCCGTAACGGTAAGTTACCCAGCAAACTGGTAACACCACAGCGACATAATTCCAACATTAAACCGCTAACGTGAGGCACGAAACATTAATGTTCTGCCTAATATAGGTCGTTCGTGGTTAACAACGTCAGATAATGACCGATAATTATATATTACGGCCAGCCGGTGTGGCCGAGCGGTTCTAGGCGCTTCAGTCTGGAACCGCGCGACCGCTACGGTCGCAGGTTCGAATCCTGCTTCGGGCATGGATGTGTTTGATGTCCTTAGGTTAGTTAGGTTTAAGTAGCTCTAAGTTCTAGGGGACTGATGACATCAGAAGTTAAGTCCCATAGCGCTCAGAGTCGTTTTTATATATTATGACTCGTAGGAACCGCGAGGAGACAGTACGCAACTGTCCTCAAACGATCACTTTGCCCTCTATGCGTCCATTACGAACAACAGTACAACCATTTCAGCACCGTGGTGCCCGAAGGAGGTGGACAAGGAAGAACCTGGAATTATCTTAAATCAATGTCGTCGGCTTCTCTTGAGTGACAAGTGTGAATTTATCTGACGAGCTCCGTAGAAGAGGAGACCAGGTGCTTCCGCACATCTCACGCATCCAGTCTCGAGTGATCAGCAGGGATCCTGAAATTACTGTCTTCCCTTACAGTATCCGTTCCGGAATGAGTTTCATCTTTCAAGACGCATCAGCATACCGCGCCCATCTTGTGAACACGTTCCCCCAAGAGAAAGGAATCAACCGAATGGAAACGAAGGAAGACTAGGATTTAAAGTCCCGTAGACGACGACGCCATTGAACTCGGAGGAGCAGACTGTCTGACTGAGAGACGTTGGGGAAGGAAGTCTGCAGGCGAACTACCTTGACTTCCACCAAGTGATTTGGGTAAATTACTGCAAACCTGGTTGGCGGAACACGAACCCAATATCTCACCGCTGCACCATCCCGCTCGATCAACAAGTTTAATTGAATGGCCTGTGGTAGCCAACGACATGACCCCGAATGAGAAACCTTGAGACCGGGTGAAACTTGCGGGAAGTTGTCTGAGTATCTATCGTCACTCACTGGATGTCCTCAAGAGAACCGCTGCTAGAGAGTTGGGACCGGCTCCAATTCCAGAGTCTTGACCATCTCGAGGAGAGCACAACAAATGGGCGTATTACAGTGCATGAAGTGCAGTAAAGTGGTACTCAGTGCTATCTAGCATTTAGATGTTCACTTTCCAATAGAACGAGTTTATTTTGGTTATTAGTTTGCTTTTATTTCCTCCCGTTTTGTCCAGCTAGAGACCACGTGGAAATTTATTTACGCGATGCCTATTTTTTTGTCTTTCTTCAGGCCGATTTTTTAAAATTTTTATTCTTGTAAAGATTTTTTAAACGTCTTAGGAACTATCCAAAAAAGGATTAAAAATCTTTCTGGGGACTTATTTCTGTACATTAAGTCACGATCGGAAAGAATTCACGAAACTTAACATACAGTACCGCAGTATGGCTCTGGAAATGTATTTCCGGTTGAAAATAAGTTTTCCTGGCAATGGTACGTCTTTCTTCTTATAGAGGTCATTCAGGCATCAATCCATGAAGATGCTCCACGTGATCACGTTATTTTGCTCAAGGTTCTGGCGAATGCTACGACATGTGATCGTGTTCTATTTTGCTACGAAAGTGATGCTGCTGTAAACATTTGTGTTATAATGGCAGATACGAGGAGTTCCACAATTGAAGATCGTCTTCCTCTTAGCGTATGGGAGCATGAAAAGGAACGAACGGGACAGACATTTGATGAAATAAGAAAAACGTTTATAACTTTCGGAAACTGGAAAGGAAGGCCTTTGCAATTGAGTCTGTGACAGATGCACAACGCAATGGAATATTCAAGAAATATGGAAACGATAATGAAGTCACTGAGTGATTAAATACACCAGCGCTTTATTCAGGAACAAAATCGACAAGGAAGCGGTCGGTGAAGATGACCATAGAAACTTCATACGTCGTTGGACGAAGAAAGGAAGTTACCGTTCACTTCGCGTCGGCAGCATCAATGAATTAAGTGATTCGTTCGAACAGTTTGCTTCCAGCTTTTTTCCAGTATTAGTGTCTCGCCCTAAGGTTGTGATGACAGACGAATGTGCTGTGTATCTTAGCTCCCGGTCTCGAAATGTTTACATCTGGTCTAAAGACAGCACTGAAAACGATTACTCACGAAATGCTGAGCCGGGCAAGCAGACGCACATGGCAGCGAATCCAACTCTGCGCCGATAATGTTGGTCAACATATAGAGAGAGTGATGATGTTTGGTTTGCGGGGCGCTCAACAGCGTGGTTATCAGCGCCCGATATATATATATATATATATATATATATAGTATATATATAGAGAGAGTGTGAAATATGGAATATCATTCGTGTCTCTATTATTCCATTGTTGCATGTATCTTCTTGTGTTAAATACAATTTCTGCTGGAGCTATTTCATGTTCTTGAGTGCCTTTCGTGTTGAATCTTACTTCAGTATAATAACATTAAACATTTCCGATCGTGACATCTGGCTTACGCTGTACATGTTGTAAAGGAAAACTTTGGGGAAGAAAAACGAATGGTAGCCAAAGAAAAAAAAGTAGTAGAAGATCCGTTATAAGCAAGAAAGTGTCAAAATTATGAAGAAAAGAGGACAGCATAAAACAGATGAGTGGTCACAACTTTAAAAGATGACGATAATGATGATTGAAGTTTATTCTTTTAATCCTTTTTCTCTATGAATCTACCCCCAACATTTTCTCAGGTATGCATGAGATATAAAACTTCTCATGAGCAAGAAACATGATAGTTATGCCGTTTTTTAAAGATTGTATAAAGTCTGATATGTGAGAATGGCCTTTCACTTTATTTAAAGCACTATCAGTGGTACTGTAACAGCTGTGGGTTTCTTCATAAACTTGTTTAGCGAGGTCATAAGAAGTTCTCATGTTCAAGATAACTCTTTTATCTATCATGTCTCTTGGCTCTTACCTCATTTCCATATCTTCTCCTATACACATGCTTTCGATTTTTACCATAGTGCACTGCAATAGCACACAATATTTTTTCGTTTCCATCTTTTTAACTACCCACAGTCATCTCGTGGCTAGACGTAAGCTATTTTGTTTTAGTCGTTCGGAATGCGATCGTCTTTTGTTTTGTTTTTGTGGTGGTGGCGTCTCTTATTCCACGGGCTGTTTATATGTATCTGTTTCTGTGTTTTTTTTTTCAATTTTTATTATTTGGAAAGGGGTTAGGAGTGGGGTTTGACATGTTCTAACTTTCTGTTTGGGCGAGCGTTTAAGAGTTTATTTATGTAGTTATTTTTTGTGTTTCACTTGTGTCAGTGTTTGGAAAGCGGGAAAAAGGGGATGATATGTCTTAAATAATACACACACACACAAACACACGCACACACACACATGCTCAGAAAACGACATGTAGAAAGACTCAGCGGAATAACAAACGTTGCCACAGCCACAAAAACAAAACAAAACATGATCGCATTCCGCGCGGCCGAAATAAAGTAGCCTACAACTAATTACGAGGTGAATTGGGATGTATAAAAATATTCAAACAAGAAAATACAAGGATTTTGTAATGCAGTGTAGTGTGTTAAAAGTCGAGGTCTTGTGTTTAAGGAGAAAAGATGGGAATAATGTAGGAGCCAAAAAACTTGATTAAGCTCTTTTAAACATGAGAACTTTTTGTGGCCCCTTTAAACCGATTTGCAAATAAAACCACAATTCAAATGTAACGAAGGACAGCAATCAGTCGCAGAATCTGTAATTTATTGCAGATCTGGATTTCGACTATGACACAGTCACCATCGAACTACCGAGCGGGGTGGCGCAGTGGTTAGACACTGGACTCGCATTCGGGAGGACGACGGTTCAATCACGCGTCCGGCCATCCTGATTTAGGTTTTCCGTGATTTCCCTAAATCACTCCAGGCAAATGCCGGGATGGTTCCTCTGAAAGGGCACGGCCGACTTCCTTCCAAATCCTTCCCTTATCTGATGAGACCGATGACCACGCTGTCTGGTCTCCTTCCCCAAACCAACCAACCAACCAACCATCGAACTTAACATCTGCAACAAATTAGGGATTCTGCTGCTGGCTGCTGTTCTTCTTTGCATTTGAATATTCAGCGTACGCTGTGAGCCACCGGCATCAAATGGATTCGATTTTGTTAAAGCTATAATTGTTACCATGACGTGTGATTATGTTTGTATAAAGCAAAAGGCGCTTCATTCAAATAAGACTTTACGAAAGGTAAAGTGTGACGCAGGTCGGTGACTGGACGATTGAACTGACCCTTGGTGGAATACAGCCTTTCGTCGTCACGGCACTAGGAGCGGACAAGTGGCTATTATAGCACCCTGGCCATCTTTTGCCCTCGAAAAAGATCCCCAGTACTCATCTGATTGCAGGGTGTGTGTATCTGGAGCCGTCTTGGAGCTACTGTAACGAGGAAACTTTTCCGCCCCATTCAGACCCCAGGGCCGGAGTCTAGCACTCTACCATCATTTTATTATCCTTCCAGTACCGGGAATCAAATCCGGATGCCTAGGTATTTTTTCTTTGTGATAAACTCAAATTCTAGCAACAAAGAGCTAAAGGACAAAAGACGTTACTAGACGTTTTTTTCCCATATGTATAGCAGAAAACACAATCGGCGGAAAAGTTCGCCAAAGACAGAAAACGAGACATGATAAGAGTCATATACCACCATTGGGCACCTCGACATCTGTGTCAGATAAGGTCCACTGCCGCTGACAACCTTAAACAACACCCAGTGCGCGTGAGATCTAACATGTTAAGAAAACTATCCCGCTAGTGAGGCAACTGCGAGGCACCCCAATACACAGTGAGCATGTACTGGTTAAACGTCTAAAAGCCCTCCCGCTCACCCCCCCCCCCCCCTCACCACACACACACACATACACACACACACACACACACACACACACACTAGCAACAACAAAAAGTACTAAATAAGCAAGTAACCACACCACAGAATTAGTTTTCGGGAAGAAGGAGGAAGCCGCCCGCAGGATTATGTCGGTGGTATAAGCAGTGAAAGAAATCCTGGTGAAGAAAGCAAGTTGATTCCGCAACCAGAGCCAGTTTTCCAGGTGACCACTGCAGGTAAATGTACACAAAAGCGTGTCCAAGTCGGTGTAGAAGTTCATTACTAGATAATATGTTACTAATGACTCTGTATCAAGAGGAGATGTGAATCGGGTGACTGATGTTGGTTCACATAACCCTCCAACGAACGGAATGGAGGCAGATCACTTCGTTCCCAAGATCAAGCAGGTAACGTATGGTGATCACTTGCCACCTCAAGATGTCGTCCCCCACATAGCTCATCGCAAAAATCGGCCAGTCAGTGGCCGCAATTTTTTCGCCACCGTTTTGGAAAGGGGAAAGTCTACGCGATATAAAATGCCTTATATAAAATATAGATACGTTCTGCAAAATGGTAAGCTAGCGTCGTTCATGTTACATTACAGAATCCTGCATTTTATCAGTAACAGATTTCTAATTTAAAAGAAGCCATCTTCAGTGGGCAACGACCAACAGCAACAACCGTCAAAGCTGTACGCCGATCCCTGCCCAAGAAAGGACAGCGTCTTCGAACCGCGTATGTTGAAGAATTTGAATATTTATTCACTGAAGTGCGCACCTGAAGTACGACAAAAACTATCAATTATCTCCCGTTAGATCATCACGGCCACAAATGACTTGGCAGACAGTCCTAACTCATATACTTCTTGTAAAATGTCGTTTGCGGACGAGAGGCTCCATAAACACAACACAACTTTTATAAGCAGTTTATTTGTCACCGTCAACCGGTACTATGTCTATGACGTAGCGTCATTAGATATCTCTTCCTATTAAATCTCAGCCTTAATGTTTTAACAGCAACTTTTGGGACGCTGTGGCATACCTGTGCGCTGAAATAACCCGATACTCCCTCTGTGAATGCGCTGTTTGTCCTCTCTGACCTTAGACGGGGAATTCCATTTGCGTTTGCTCGGGGGACTCGAAGTGTGATGTGCGATTCACGTGCAAGGCAGGCCTTAGCCTCTGTGGCTTAGTGGGTGGGGGACTACATAACCAGCAGAGCAGGGCCGCAGCCGCAGCGCGGCACCTGAAGCCCTCGCACTGCAGACGCCGTACGACTGCGCGCTCCAGCAAGCCAGACGCACGCCAACTCGCCCCGCATTGCGTTCCGCCGCTGCGAAATCGTCGCTGACTAAGTGCCTGAGGCATCCACATTCTCACTGTTGTTATATCCTGTCTCACCTACACTTTTAATATTGCTTCCCAGCAAGAGCAATCCTTTCAGTCTCAGTGTTCATCGAGATGAGCCGCGTCTGAGAGTTACGTTTGTTCGCTTTGGTCTTTATTTCATTTGTGTCTGGTCCGAGTTCTGTGCTACGTAGTCTGACCGCCCCACATGGGAGTTGTTCTAAGTGTTACTTACTCGAGACGAAGGGGTGTAACAGTCTGAGTAGATTACTGGCGTCCCTATGTTGTCCTACTTTTGCATTTTTTCCCTTGTGTTGATTCTCATTCTCTTGCTATACCGTCTCTCTGGGTATCCAACTGCAGAAGTGATGAACTCTTCCTCACACCGACTTCAATAAAAATGTGAAACGATTCGCTCATCAATGTCTCGGAGCTTCTGTTGCTTTCCGTAAGGACAGCTCATTAGTCGTAACATTGGCAATGTGTTGTGCACAAGACAAAACTGATACAGTCCAAATATTTGAGCGAAAAAAGAAAAGTAAAAAGTAAAAACAACATCGTAATCACAAGAAACACGTGGTTATAATTAAAGTGCAGTTACTGGCGGAGGTCCAGTATGGGCTGTAATTATAGTATGGTAGCGAAACTTGCTACAAATGATAATGCGTTAATGCGGAACCGATTTACGCTTGAAAGCAAATTAGTTTCCTTTGTGGCCACGAGAAGCAAGTCTGGCGCTGTTCCGAGAATGTATGACGATATGACATCCGCGCTGTCACTTGTCAAGTCATAATGCGAGTGAATAGTAAGGCTATAGGGAAGAGAGACAGTGCGCTTTTAGTGAAACTGTTTTATGTAAACGGCGGCAATTACAATGCTGCATTCAGAGAGTATCGCCGACTGAAAAGTTTGAGTAGAGGACTCATGTCATGAAATGGCTGAAAGAAGGTGATAATGAAATTCAAAAACACGGGCGAGGTTGGTGTGGCAACTGAAAGAGGAAGAGTAAGCTACAGACGCAGTTGCTGTTTCTGTAACTGACCATGCAGCACGCGCCCCGGGTATTGCTAGCGCTCGCGCAGTGTCACGAGAAAAAATGGTTCAAATGGCTCTGACCACTATGGGACTTAACATCTGACGTCATCAGTCCCCTAGAACTTAGAACTACTTAAACCTAACAAACCTAAGGACATCACACACATCCATGCCCGAGGCAGGATTTGAACCTGCGACCGTAGCGGTCGTGCGGTTCCAGACTGAAGCGCCTAGAAGCGCTCGGCCACACCGGCTGGCCTGTCACGAGAATTTTCCATCCCATGGTCAACAGTCATCCCATGGTCTATTTTACTCCAGCACCTGTACAAGATCCAAAACGGTGCAGCAATTCAAACATGATGATCCGCAACATCATTCTGAATTTGCTCTTCGCTTTCTGCCAAGGATCGCAGTTGATTTAATTGCAAACTTTTCCTGGTGGTTCTGGATTTGTCCTGTTTTGCTGATCTGTCAAATGAGTCACAAGCGAGAAAGGGTTAATCTTCTCTCTACTTCTATGGCAGTAATCACAGCTCTGTAGCAATCCAACTACTTCAGGAAAATTCCAAGACCCAATCAGTGGACTGGGATACCTTTATGTACACCACTTATAATTCCTACACCGCCTCCAGTTGTGTCCTAGCAACATCCATTGATAAACTTCAAATAAAAAACAAGACAGTTCAGTGTCGATAAAAGGAAACTCTCTCAAGAACATAATATTCGAATTTTCACAGAAACAGGTGGAATTTATTCGCTTCAGTTAAACCTCGCTAAGTATGTCTCGCTCACTGAAACACCACCGTGTAGCTAGATACGGACTCCGTGATCTAACGAAAAGGCTCTGCTTACCGCAGGGCTTTACAACTGGCCGGTTTTGAGCGGGAGTACTCGTGTCTGCTCAGGCACGTGCTCGCGAGCAGGTGCAAGGTCGCGGAGTAGGGAGGCAGGGGAGGGAGGGAAATGCGCGCGCACGTTTGAATGTGATCTCGCGTTCTTAGCAGATTTAACTAGCCATCTGAATGCTTTGAACATTTTACTACAAGGTAAAGATCTGCTAATTACTCATTTCATAGATCGAATACTAGCTTTTAAAATGAAATTGACACTTTGGGTGAGTCAGCTGGAAACAGGAAACCTAGTTCATTTTCCTAAATTATCATCCATGCAAGATGTTCACAAAGACTGTGAACGTTATTCACATAGTTTAGTTGATCAGCGCTTTCAAGATCTGATAGCACTAGACAGTGATTTTGATCTGTTCTCTCCATATTCAGCGAATATTTAAGAGATCGTCCTGAGCTGCAGCAAGAAATTATTGACCTGCAGTGTGACAGAGAATACAGAGACAAATTTCAGAACAAGAAAAACTTTTTGGAATTCTACAGACACTTCCCTCAGGATAGATTTCCTCGTTTGCACAAACTGGTGGCTACAATAATATCAATGTTCGGTTCAACGTATGTTTGTGAACAACTGTTCTCTGCAATGAAATGTAACAAGACGCGCCTGAGAAACGCACTGTCTGATCGAAATTTAAACTGCACGCTGTGCCTAAAATGCACAAGAACAATTACTCCGAACATAGACGCAATTGTAAAGGGCAAAAAGTACAAGATAACCGAGAATCCCACGCTTCAGTGACATCTTTTATTGTGTAACAGTTCACAAATTAATGCGAATGTAGAGGCATACACTAAGCTAATAAAATTATGTGGCACGTGTACATTCTCCTTTATTTGTTTCATTTGTGGCAGTAATAATTCGTGAGTGATATCCCTGCGGGTGGCCGCGGTTTTACATTGACTGGCGGCAGCTGTTGTGTGCCCCACGTGACTTTCCCCACTCTCCGCTCTGGTCCGGTAGTGGGGGTAGCGTGCTCGCGCTGCTCCGTGCTCGCGCCTGGCTGCTCACAGCTTGCTCCGCGAGCACGTATGTTGTGAAGCCCTGGCTTACCGGATGCTTGCACACTCACTTGAAGGCACCACTGGCGTAGACAACCCGAAAGTGCCTGAGCAAGAACATCATGCTCGCTGACGAAAAGGCACTTTCGGTTCTTGTAGCCTCTCCGTACTGGAAACGTATCTTGGTTGATCACTCAGGATTACCTGCTACTGACCTCAGAGACACAGTTTAGAACACTACCTTTCGGCCACCTTGCACAAGGCACTACCTACACCCTCAAGGGCTGTCGATCGACAACTTCCTGATCTCCAAACCGATCTATAAAATTATTTAACATTGAGACGTTCCAGCCAACAAGAATCAGGAGCAGAGAGTAAACATTCTCATTGCCCACATTGTTACCCCGCTTACGGCACTTCTGTAAGGTGCTGCTTCCTGACAGAAGATTCTCTGCCGCTGACCGTCGTCTCCAGGCCGAAGAAAGCCTCCTTTCAGCAAAAAAACCGACCCTGTCACTGATAACAGTTGCAGGAAGAGCACACAGGCGTGGGCAAGAAATGATTTGTTACGAATAGTTTTTCCTTATACTCCACTGTCAAATTCCGATTTTGCTTTATCCAAAGCTCTTCCTGTTCTACTATCAATATTCCAGTTTCATATCAAACTTAGATGCCTCATTGTATTTAAAAATTCTTATTTCCGTTGCTGGACAAAATCAGTGTGTGGTATCTTGACGTCCAGTAACGCTGGTTTGCAACTTATTTATTAACTCTCATATTTCTCGTTCTATGCATGTGTGTTTCATTCAACTCAACAAATTACAGAGTTAATTAACTGAATGTGGCATACATTTCATGTTTCACAGCTTCTACTGGCTTTGATAGAATGGGCTCCTGAAAATCTACTTTTTTTTTGTAGAAGGTCAGAACACCGACGGAATATTTCAATTTTTTGATTTCTTGAGAATTTTAGTAACTTGAAGTTATTTTTTGAACTTAAATTTCTATATGCTGTCAAACACATATTGCATCAATGAATACATTATTTTTTCCACGTTAGCTCTTTACACACACGAAATGTTCAGCGCTGTTGACAAGTGATTTCAAACTGATTCCGTCTTTCTAGACTTCCAGAAGATTTTTGACACTGTACAATATACAGGGTGTTTCAAAAATGACCGGTATATTTGAAACGGCAATAAAAACTAAACGAGCAGCGATAGAAATACACCGTTTGTTGCAATATGCTTGGACAACAGTACATTTTCAGGCAGACAAACTTTCGAAATTACAGTAGTTACAATTTTCAACAACAGATGGCGTTGCGGTCTGGGAAACACTATAGTACGATATTTTCCACATATCCACCATGCGTAGCAATAATATGGCGTAGTCTCTGAATGAAATTACCCGAAACCTTTGACAACGTGTCTGGCGGAATGGCTTCACATGCAGATGAGATGTACTGCTTCAGCTGTTCAATTGTTTCTGGATTCTGGCGGTACACCTGGTCTTTCAAGTGTCCCCACAGAAAGAAGTCACAGGGGTTCATGTCTGGCGAATAGGGAGGCCAATCCACGCCGCCTCCTGTATGTTTCGGATAGCCCAAAGCAATCACACGATCATCGAAATATTCATTCAGGAAATTAAAGACGTCGGCCGTGCGATGTGGCCGGGCACCATCTTGCATAAACCACGAGGTGTTCGCAGTGTCGTCTAAGGCAGTTTGTACCGCCACAAATTCACGAAGAATGTCCAGATAGCGTGATGCAGTAATCGTTTCGGATCTGAAAAATGGGCCAATGATTCCTTTGGAAGAAATGGCGGCCCAGACCAGTACTTTTTGAGGATGCAGGGACGATGGGACTGCAACATGGGGCTTTTCGGTTCCCCATATGCGCCAGTTCTGTTTATTGACGAAGCCGTCCAGGTAAAAATAAGCTTCGTCAGTAAACCAAATGCTGTCCACATGCATATCGCCGTCATCAATCCTGTGCACTATATCGTTAGCGAATGTCTCTCGTGCAGCAATGGTAGCGGCGCTGAGGGGTTGCCGCGTTTGAATTTTGTATGGATAGAGGTGTAAACTCTGGCGCACGAGACGATACGTGGACGTTGGCGTCATTTGGACCGCAGCTGCAACACGGCGAACGGAAACCCGAGGCCGCTGTTGGATCACCTGCTGCACTAGCTGCGCGTTGCCCTCTGTGGTTGCCGTACGCGGTCGCCCTACCTTTCCAGCACGTTTATCCGTCACGTTCCCAGTCCGTTGAAATTTTTCAAACAGATCCTTTATTGTATCGCTTTTCGGTCCTTTGGTTACATTAAACCTCCGTTGAAAACTTCGTCTTGTTGCAACAACACTGTTCTAGGCGGTGGAATTCCAACACCAGAAAAATCCTCTGTTCTAAGGAATAAACCATGTTGTCTACAGCACACTTGCACGTTGTGAACAGCACACGCTTACAGCAGAAAGACGACGTACAGAATGGCGCACCCACAGACTGCGTTGTCTTCTATATCTTTCACATCACTTGCAGCGCCATCTGTTGTTGAAAATTTTAACTACTGTAATTTCGATAGTTTTTCCGCCTGAAAATGTACTGTTGTCCCAAGCATATTGCAACAAACGGTGTATTTCTATCGCTGCTCGTTTAGTTTTTATTGCCGTTTCAAATATACCGGTCATTTTTGAAACACCCTGTATGTGACTTATAGTGAAATTGCGTGCTCATCAAATATCGTCTTAGATATGTGAGTGAATTCGTGATTTCCTGTGAGAGAGGTCACAGTTCGTAGTAACTGACGGAAAGTCATCGAGTAAAACAGAAGCGATTCCTGGCGTTCCCCAAAGTACTGTTATAGGCCCTCTGCCGTTCTACATAATCGATTTAGGAGACGACCTGAGCAGACGGCTTAGGTCTTTTTGCAAATGATGCTGTCTTTTAACGTCTAGTAAAGTCATCATAAGATCAAAACAAATTGCAGAAAAAAAAGGTCAGATATGTTTGAAATCTTATGGGACTTAACTGCTAAGGTCATCAGTCCCTAAGCTTACACACTACTTAACCTAAATTATCCTAAGGACAAACACAAACACCCATGCCATAGGGAAGACTCGAACCTCCGCGCGGGACCAGCCGCATAGTCCATGACTGCAGCTCCTTACACCGCTCGGCTAATCCCGCGCGGCAACAAATTGCAAGACGGTTTGGAAAAGATATCTATATCATGCGATAATTGGCAATTGACGCTAAATAATGAAACGTGTGAGGTAATTCTCATGAATGCTAAAACGTATCCGTTAAACTTCGGTTAGACGATAAATCAGTGAAATGTAAAGGCCGTAAATTCAGCTAAATACCTAGGAATTAACAATTACTAACAACTTGAATTGGTAAGAACACATAAAAATTGTTGCGGGGAAAGCAAACCAAAGACTTCGTTTTATTGGTAGAACACATAGAAAATGTAACAGATCTACTATAGAAACTGACTACACTACACTTGCCCGTGCTCTTTTGGAGTCCTGCTGCGCAGTCTGAGATCCTTACCAGACAGGGCCAACGGAGTACATCGAGCAACTTCAAAGAAGGGCAGCACTTTCGTATTATGGCGAAATCGGGGGAGAGCGGTGGTGGACATCATTAAAACAAAGGCGTTTTTTCGTTGCGGAGGAATCTTCTCATGAAATTTCGATCACCACTTTTCTCTTCCGAATGCGAAAATATTTTGTTGACACCGACTTACATAGGGAGAAATGGTTATCATATTAAAATAAGGCAAATCAGAGCTCGCATGGAAAGATATAGGTGTTCGTTTTTTCCGCGTGCTGTTCGAGACTGGAATAATAGAGAATTATTGTGAAGGTGGTTCGTAGGATTTTTACGATTTCATGTAGACTTAATTTGAATTGGATCAGTAATATTGCAGAAAGAGGGTGATTGGAGAAGTGACTGTAGCCTCACTGCCGGAATCTCCGTAGGTTTCCTGTGACTTCATTTAGGAAAGCCATCAAAGTTGTAAATCGGGATGAACAGACAGGGTTTCATTCCACGCTCTTTTCAGATTGCTTCTAATAACGTGATATGCTGACAGTGAGCCGTTATGCGGCCATCCGCTTATCGACCGCCAGAGCGTTTCCATTTGTCGCCGTTGCCCGGCGAATTGCGACACAGACCGTCCGGCAGCGGGTGTCAGGCGTCCGCGATCGCCGCTCTGAGCGCGGCTTTACGGCCCAATAAAAGCTCGGAGCGTACAGAGGCGAGGCGGGGGGCGAGGGCCAGTGTCTGTCACCCTCTGTCAGCCCGCCGTGCTGTCGCCCACAGCATCACACAAAACAGACACTCCACATGTACTCCTTGTGTTCATATGCGAGTGATCTCCCGCTACAAACTGTTTACTGAACTCGTGTAGTGAGGTGCAGACGCGTTGTGAACTTGTTTGCCATCATAACAACCTGCACAATCGCACACATACTCAACAAAAAAAAAGGAGGTGAACCTTTTTATCGGCAATGACAACGAACGAGTTTCTTAGGACTCATGTTGTTGTTGTTGTGGTCTTCAGTCCTGAGACAGGTTTGATGCAGCTCTCTATGCTACTCTATCCTGTGCAAGCTTCTTCATCCCCAGTACTTACTGCAACCTACATCCTTCTGAATCTGCTTAGTGTATTCATCTCTTGGTCTCCCTATACGATTTTTACGCTCCACGCTGCCCTCCAATGCCAAATTTGTGATCCCTTGATGCCTCAGAAGATGTCCTACCAACCGTCCCTTCTTCTTGTCAAGTTGTGCCACAAACTCTTCTTCTCCCCAATTCTATTCAATACGTCCTCATTAGTTATGTGATCTACCCATCTAATCTTCAGCATTCTTCTGTAGCACCACATTTCGAAATCTTCTATTCTCTTCTTGTCCAAACTATTAATCGTCCATGTTTCACTCCCATACATGGCTACACTCCATACAAATACTTTCTTAGAAACGACTTCCTGACACTTAAATCTATACTTGATATTAAAAAATTTCTCTTCTTCAGAAACGCTTTCCTTGCCATTGCCAGTCTACATATTATATCCTCTCTACTTCGACCATCATCAGTTATTTTGCTCCCCAAATAGCAAAACTCCTTTACTACTTTAAGTGTCTCATTTTCTAATGTAATTCCCTCAGCATCACCCAATTCGACTACATTCCATGATCCTCGTTTTGATTTTGTTGATGTTCATCTTATATCCTCCTTTCAAGACACTGCCCATTCCGTTCAACTGCTCTTCCAAGTCCTTTGCTGAGAGAATTGCAATGTCATCGGCGAACCTCAAAGTTTTTATTTCTTCTCCATGGATTTTAATACCTAATCCGAATTTTTCTCTTGTTTCCTTTACTGTTTGCTCAATATATAGATTGAATAACATCGGGGAGAGGCTACAACCCTGTCTCACTCTCTTCCCAACCACTATTTGCCTTTTATGTCCCTCGACTCTTATAACTGCCATCTGGTTTCTGTAGAAATTGTAAATAGCCTTTCGCTCCCTGTATTTTACCCCTGCCGCCTTTAGAATTTGAAAGAGAGTATTCCAGTCAACATTGTCAAAAGCTTTCTCTAAATCTACAAATGCTAGAAACGTAGGTTTGCCTTTCCTTAATCTATTTTCTAAGATAAGTCGTAGGGTCAGTATTGCCTCACGTGTTCCAAGATTTCTACGGAATCCAAACTGATCTTCCCCGAGGTCGGCTTCTACCAGTTTTTCCATTCGTCTGTAAAGAATTCGTGTTAGTATTTTGCAGCCGTGACTTATTAAACTGATAGTTCGGTAATTTTCACATCTATCAACACCTGCTTTCTTTGGGATTGGAATTATTATATTCTTCTTGAAGTCTGAGGATATTTCGCCCGTCTCATACATCTTGCTCACTAGATAGTTGAGTTTTTTCAGGATTGGCTCTCCCAAGGCCGTCAGTAGTTCCAATGGAATGTTGTCTACTCCCGGGGCCGTGTTTCGACTCAGGTCTTTCAGTGCTCTGTCAAACTCTTCACGCAGTATCATATCTCCCATTTCATCTTCTTCTACATCCTCTTCCATTTCCATAATATTGTATTCAAGTACATCACCCCCGTATAGACCCTCTATATACTCCTTCCACCTTTCTGCTTTCTACATCTATACTCCGCGAGCCACCTTACGGTGTGTGGCGGAGGGTACTTATTGTACCACTATCTGATCCCCCCTTCCCTGTTCCATTCACGAATTGTGCGTGGGAAGAACGACTGCTTGTAAGTCTCCGTATTTGCTCTAATTTCTCGGATCTTTTCGTTGTGATCATTACGCGAGATATATGTGGGCGGTAGTAATATGTTGCCCATCTCTTCCCGGAATGTGCTCTCTCGTAATTTCGATAATAAACCTCTCCGTATTGCGTAACGCCTTTTTCTTGTGGTGTCCGCCACTGGAGCTTGTTCAGCATCTCCGTAACGCTCTCGCGCTGACTAAATGTCCCCATGACGAATCGCGCTGCTTTTCGCTGGATCATGTCTATCTCTTCTATTAATCCAACCTGGTAAGGGTCCCATACTGATGAGCAATACTCAAGAATCGGACGAACAAGCGTTTTGTAAGCTACTTCTTTCGTCGATGAGTCACATTTTCTTAGAATTCTTCCTATGAATCTCAACCTGGCGCCTGCTTTTCCCACTATTTGTTTTATGTGATCATTCCACTTCAGATCGCTCCGGATAGTAACTCCTAAGTATTTTACGGTCGTTACCGCTTCCAATGATTTTCCACCTATGGCATAATCGTACTGGAATGGATTTCTGCCCCTATGTATGCGCATTATATTACATTTATCTACGTTTAGGGAAAGCTGCCAGCTGTCGCACCATGCATTAATCCTCTGCAGGTCTTCCTGGAGTACGTACGAGTCTTCTGATGTTGCTACTTTCTTGTAGACAACCGTGTCATCTGCAAATAGCCTCACGGAGCTACCGATGTTGTCAACTAAGTCATTTATGTATATTGTAAACAATAAAGGTCCTATCACGCTTCCTTGCGGTACTCCCGAAATTACCTCTACATCTGCAGATTTTGAACCGTTAAGAATGACATGTTGAGTTCTTTCTTCTAGGAAATCCTGAATCCAATCACAAACCTGGTCCGATATTCCGTAAGCTCGTATTTTTTTCATTAAACGTAAGTGCGGAACCGTATCAAATGCCTTCCTGAAGTCCAGGAATACGGCATCAATCTGCTCGCCAGTGTCTACGGCACTGTGAATTTCTTGGGCAAATAGGGCGAGCTGAGTTTCACATGATCTCTGTTTGCGGAATCCATGTTGGTTATGATGAAGGAGATTTGTATTATCTAAGAACGTCATAATACGAGAACACAAAACATGTTCCATTATTCTACAACAGATTGACGTAAGCGAAATAGGCCTATAATTATTCGCATCTGATTTATGACCCTTCTTGAAAATCGGAACGACCTGCGCTTTCTTCCAGTCGCTAGGTACTTTACGTTCTTCCAGCGATCTACGATAAATTGCTGATAGAAAGGGGGCAAGTTCTTTAGCATAATCACTGTAGAATCTTAAGGGTATCTCGTCTGGTCCGGATGCTTTTCCGCTACTAAGTGATAGCAGTTGTTTTTCAATTCCGATATCGTTTATTTCAATATTTTCCATTTTGGCGTCCGTGCGACGGCTGAAGTCAGGGACCGTGTTACGATTTTCCGCAGTGAAACAGTTTCGGAACACTGAATTCAGTATTTCTGCCTTTCTTCGGTCGTCCTCTGTTTCGGTGCCATCGTGGTCAACGAGTGACTGAATAGGGGATTTAGATCCGCTTACCGATTTTACATATGACCAAAACTTTTTAGGGTTCTTGTTTAGATTGTTTGCCAATGTTTTATGTTCGAATTCGTTGAATGCTTCTCTCATTGCTCTCTTTACGCTCTTTTTCGCTTCGTTCAGCTTTTCCTTATCAGCTATGATTCGACTACTCTTAAACCTATGATGAAGCTTTCTTTGTTTCCGTAGTACCTTTCGTACATGATTGTTATACCACGGTGGATCTTTCCCCTCGCTTTGGACCTTAGTCGGTACGAACTTATCTAAGGCGTACTGGACGATGTTTCTGAATTTTTTCCATTTTTGTTCCACATCCTCTTCCTCAGAAATGAACGTTTGATGGTGGTCACTCAGATATTCTGCGATTTGTGCCCTATCACTCTTGTTAAGCAAATATATTTTCCTTCCTTTCTTGGCATTTCTTATTACACTTGTAGTCATTGATGCAACCACTGACTTATGATCACTGATACCCTCTTCTACATTCACGGAGTCGAAAAGTTCCGGTCTATTTGTTGCTATGAGGTCTAAAACGTTAGCTTCACGAGTTGGTTCTCTAACTATCTGCTCGAAGTAATTCTCGGATAAGGCAGTCAGGATAATGTCACAAGAGTCTCTGTCCCTGGCTCCAGTTCTGATTGTGTGACTATCCCATTCTATACCTGGTAGATTGAAGTCTCCCCCTATTACAATAGTATGATCACGAAACTTCTTCACGACGTTCTGCAGGTTCTCTCTGAGGCGCTCAACTACTACGGTTGCTGATGCAGGTGGTCTATAGAAGCATCCGACTATCATATCTGACCCACCTTTGATACTTAGCTTAACCCAGATTATTTCACATTCGCATTCGCTAATAACTTCACTGGATATTATTGAATTCTTTACTGCTATAAATACTCCTCCACCATTGGCGTTTATCCTATCCTTGCGGTATATATTCCATTCTGTGTCTAGGATTTCGTTACTGTTCACTTCCGGTTTTAACCAACTTTCCGTTCCTAATACTATATGCGCACTATTTCCTTCAATAAGAGATACTAATTCAGGAACCTTGCCCTGGATACTCCTGCAGTTTACCAACATTACGTTAACTTTTCCTGTTTTTGGTCTCTGAGGACGGACGTTCTTTATCAACGATGATAATGTCCTCTCTGGTAAGCCGTCAGGTATTTTATCGTTTCGCCCAAGGGGGGGTCCCTCTAACCTAAAAAACCCCCGTGTGCACGCCACACGTACTCTGCTACCCTAGTAGCTGCTTCCGGTGTGTAGTGCACGCCTGACCTGTCTAGGGGGGCCCTACAGTTCTCCACCCAATAACGGAGGTCGATGAATTTGCAACCATTATAGTCGCAGAGTCGTCTGAGCCTCTGGTTTAGACCCTCCACACGGCTCCAAACCAGAGGACCGCGATCGACTCTGGGCACTATGCTGCAGATATTAAGCTTTGAAGGAGTATAGAAAGTCGTTTTTCATGGATTGGAGAGTATAGATGTAGATGTAGCTTTTTCTTTCACATCAGCAACGGGAAACGTAGTCAGGTTTGGAGACTAACGTCCTGTCATTAGAGAGGAATCGCTAGCTCAGTTGGATAAAAATGAGAGCGGAAATCTAAAGTAGCCTAATTGTTCAACGCAGTACTTACATTTGATGAACCAATAAAAAAGTTTATGTGGATTGCAGAATAAGAAATCGAACCTCATTTCTTCCTAATACGAATCCAATTACTTAACTATCGAAATTCCTCTGGCTAATCCTCATAAATGATAGAAAAGTCTCACGCCAAGTCCAAGCTTCAAAACATGCCCAAATGCACTGAGGTGACAAAGGTGTTGGGATAACGTTATGCACACAAACCGATGGCGGTAGTATCGGATACGCAAGGTATAAAAGTGCAGCGCATTGGCAGAGCTATCATTTGTAGACATGTGATTCATTTCAAAATATATCAGAGGTGAATGTGGCCACACGATGGAAATTAACAGTCTTTGAATGCGGAATGGTAATTGTAGCTAGACGCATGGAAAATTCCATTTCGGAAATCGTTAGGGAATTCAATATTTCAAGATCCACAGTGTGAAGAGTGGGCCGAAACTACCAAATTTCAGGCATTAACTCTCAACACGGACAATGCAGTGTCCGACAGCCTTCACTTAACGACCGAGAGCAGCAACGTTTGCATAGAGTTGTCAGTCGCAACAGACAAGCAACACTGGGTGAAATAACCACAGAAATCAATTGGGACGTACGACTAACGTGACCGCTAGGACAGTGTGGCAAAATTTGGCGTTAATGAGCTATGGCAGCAGAAAACCGACGCGAGTGCCTTTGCTAACAGCACATCACCTGCAGCGTCTCTTCTGGGGCAGTGAAGGTATTTCTTGGACCCTAGACGACTGGAAAACCATGGCCTCGTCAGATGAGTCCCGATTTCAGTTGCTAAAAGCTGGTGGTAGGGTTCGAGTGTGGAGCAGACCCCATTAAACCATGAATCCCAAGTTGTCAACAAGGCACTGTGCAAGATGGTTGTGGCTCCATAATGATGTGGGCTGTGTGTACATCGAGTGGTCTGGCTCCTCTAGTCCAGCTCAATCAATCATTAACTGGAAATAGCTACCTTCGGCTACTTGGAAACCAATTGCATCCATTCATGGACTTCATCTTCCCATACGACTACGGAACTTTTATGGATAACATTGCATTATTCACCGCGCTACAATTGTTCGCGATTGGTTTGAAGAACTTTCTGGATAGTTCGACCGAATGATATGGCGAGCCAGATCGTCCGACATGAATTCCTTGGAACATTTACGGGGCATTGTCATGAGATTGGTTCGTGCACAAAATCATGCACCGGTAACACTTTCGTAATTATGGACGGCTATAGAGGCAGCACGTCTGATTCCTTCAGAGTATTAAATGGTGTGAGACACGGTTGTGTTCTATCCCCACAACTGTACAACATCTATGCAGAACATGTCATTAGGAAACCTCTTCATGGTTGGACAAAAGGCTTCTCAATTGGTGGGAGAACTATCAACAACTTCCGTTTTGCTTGGGGCACTGTGCTTTTAGTCAACAGTGAAGATGAACTTGCTGAGCTACTAACAAGAATAAAGGACATTAGTCTTACATATGGATTAGGCATCAACCTTGGCAAGTCCAAACTCATGATAACTGATCGAGAAGAACAGATCCAGCTCACAGGTCGATTAAAGGAACTGAAAGTCATGCAGTCCTTCATGTATTTTTGGACAACCATCTGCATCACGGGGAGTTGTGAAGATGAGATAAGAAGATGGATCACGCTAGGGTGAGTGACTATGAAGAACCTCACCAAGATCTGGCAGAGCAGAGCAATAACAAATTCCACAAAGACCCGGTTAGTTGAAACACTCGTGTTTCCTGTCTTCTTTTATGGTTGCGAAACATGGACACTCAAGGCCGGACACAAACAGCGCATTGATGCGTTTGAGCTTCTCCAGTTCTTTGGCCATATTGTGATAAGAGATGGAGAAAATCTAGAGAAAATAATCTTCCAAGGAAAGGTAGAGGGCACGAGACCAATAGGAAGAGCAGCGAGCAGATGGAGGGATGAAATCAAGAAGATCTCCCGTCTACCTCTTCAGCAGGCACTAAGTGAAGCTGGCAACCGTCTGGGATGGAGACGCTTGGTTCATTGAGTCACGACGCTCAGCAATGAGCACAACGACTTTTGATGATGATGATAGAGGCAGCATGACTCAATATTTCTGCAGGGGATTTCCGACGACATATTGAGTCCATGCCACGTCGAGCTGCTGCACTATGCAGGGATAAAGGAGGTCCTACACGATATTAAGAGGAATCCCATGACTTTTGTCACCTCAGTGTACCTTAGTAGGACATTCCACAGCCATTTCCACGTCCAAGTATTTATACCACCGACCTATAACCTCAATATCTACCATTCTCATTTCTGACCGGTTTTCATCATTTGGCCACAGTGAAATGTCTTGATATATGCCTATATCTTATATAGTTCGCTGCTATTACAGAAGACAGCCAGTGCACAGGCAAAATCTTTCTCGCCCGCCACGATTATCATTCAGAGTGCAGATTTTAACTGTTTTTAAGTCACTTGTTTATCTGCGTCTTTTGAGTTCGTATTGAGAAGCTTCATCTACCATGCAGGTTTTAGCTTCACCTCTCTCACTGTCTATTGCTGCATAAAGAAATGCCTTTTCAAAGCATAGAAGTTGCTCCAAGGCCGAGGTTGTTGGTCTCGGTCGTCTTAAAGGAAGACGGCATGAAAAATACAGTACGGACTCCTGGCCGGGCTGTACTTGCCGCTGGTGAGCTGCGGCCCCTTTTGTGCCACGTGTCAAAAGGCTGGAAGCAGCTCTGGAGAGACGGTGCTGGAGAAGAGCGTCATAAAAATTCCAGCGCGCCTCCAGCCCGGCGCCAGCTGCCCCCGACTACGTCATTCGCCCCCGCTGGCCGACGCCGTCGGCTATTTCCCTTTCTACTGAGCACGCTCTGAAAATTTTACTTTCCATTTCAGGAGAGCTACTTGCATTATATTAAAAAGCACACAAGTTAAAGTAACTAAACACTGCATAGTTGTGATACAGTTCCAGACTTATTGTGTTAATCACTAAATCGCAATTCGTTTGCAAAGGGGATTATGTATATAATAGACTCCTTTTTTTCTTCGTTACGCTCTTTTCCGCATCATTTATCTTACTCGTCAGGTAATGTTTTACTAAGCATTTTCCCTCTTGTTCCACCATACGATTCATTGACGACCGGTAATTTCTAATAAGCTGCTGTAGAAACCTACTCTGGCCTTACAAAAATCCCTTTTAGTTTTTAACGTCCTATCAACATTGTGTCTATTAGATGACTAACGATGAATGATGATGAGGAAGCAATCAGCTCAGCTTCTCTTCTAGGAACGGTACCAGATTCCTCTTGGAGTGGGGTTCTGAAGGCAGAATGATCTGAATCAGGAAGTTATATCCGAGATTTCACCTTCTCCCTCCTTTCTATATGATTGCAGTGTAATGCAAACTAAGTTGCCCATATAAGGTGCATACGGTGAGTGCAGCGTTATTCGCTATTCATACTTCTCTGCTTCCTTGGCGTTCATTTATTTGCAGCGGGAATGTGAAACTGATACAAAAGTAACTTAAGTGGATGCAATAACCGGAAACAAATCGTTTGTAGCTTACATCACTCTTAGTATGAGACGTTAATTGGACGATCCTAACACGAATATGACATTATAAACTCTGAGGGCGCGGGATTAGCCGTGCGGTCTATGGCGCTGCAGTCATGGACTGTGAGGCTGATCCCGGCGGAGGTTCGAGTCCTCCGTCGGGCATGGGTGTGTGTGTTTGTCCTTAGGTTAATTTGGGTTAAGTAGTGTGTAAGCTTAGGGACTGATGACCTTAGCAGTTAAGTCCCATAAGATTTCACACACATTTGAACAGACGCCTAGAATCGGCAGGAAGCGTTAGCTTTCATTTGGTCTCTAGCAGTCGTTCCCCATAACGTGATGCATCACACCTAGAACGTTTGATGCAAAGACTTTGAAATACACATTATTTAGATACTGAATTGCAAAACATTCAGAATTTAAGTTTTCGATAGTGAATCATTAATAACAACCCCTGGCCAAGCGCGCGCGAGTAGCTGATAAATCACAACAAAATTTTACATGTACAATGCAACTGATTAAGTTCAACGATACGTTATGAGAGTAGTGAATCATTAATAACAAGCCCTAGCCAAGCGCGCGCGGGTAACTGATAAATCATAAAAAAATTTTACATGTACAATGCAACTGGTTAAGTTCAACGATACCTTATCAAAATATACAGGGTGATTCATAAATCATGTCTCACAGCACACAGTCTACATTGTCTATTCAATGGTCTTGGTCGTAATTAGTGGAGATAGCGAAACTAGAAAGAGACAAACGCATGCTACAGTACAAACAAGAGGTTATATCATCTGCATCTTCGTTCGACAGGCTGATCGTTTAAATTATGTGGTTAGACTTACATTGGGTTTGATGTCACCTGTGATATTCTGCTGCTACTTCCCGTTGACTCGTGCCTGCCGCATGAGTGAGAACCATTTCTGTGTTCTCCTGATGTGTGTACATTGCCGTACGAGACACTAAGCTGCATAACAGCTCCACACTACACAGCGGTGGTAACTAGCGACCGGTTAAATACTCTTCCGTCGGATTACCTTAATCCGTTGCCTCAAAAACAACCGGCCATGTGGTACTACGCCTGCACGCAGCTAACTATTTCGTCGGTGTGATGGGCATGGAAGGCCGTTCCTCTCGTTGTAGTTTTCGCTGTCTCCACTGATACTGGATTTATCCTATGGCACAATGGGACATGATTTTTGAATCGCCCTACTTATGAACTGGGGGTGCATGATTTTTCAATAGCCCTACTTATGAACTGGGGGTGCATGACTTTTGAATCGCCCTACTTATGAACTGGGGGTACATGATCGAAACTCCCCTTGTCGGCTAATTTCTACATCTACATCAACATCCATACTCCGAAAGCCACCTGACGGTGTGTGGCGGAGGGTACCTTGACTACCTCTATCGGTTCTCCCTTATATTCCAGTCTCGTATTGTTCGTGGAAAGAAGGATTGTCGGTATGCCTCTGTGTGGGCTCTAATCTCTCTGATTTTAGCCTCATGGCCTCTTTGCGAGATATACGTAGGAGGGAGCAATATACTGCTTGACTCCTCGGTGAAGGTATGTTCTCGAAACTTCAACAAAAGCCCGTACCGAGCTATTGAGCGTTTCTCCTGCAGAGTCTTCCACTGGAGTTTATCTATCATCTCCGTAACGCTTTCGCGATTACTAAATCATCCTGTAACGAAGCGCGCTGCTCTCCGTTGGATCTTCTCTATCTCCTCCATCAACCCCATCTGGTACGGATCCCACTCTGCTCAACAGTATTCAAGCAGCGGGCGAACAAGCGTACTGTAACCTACTTCCCTTGTTTTCGGATTACATTTCCTTAGGATCCCTCCAATGAATCTCAGTCTGGCATCTGCCTCACCGACGATCAATTTTATATGATCATTCCATTTTAAATCACTCCTAATGCGTACTCCCAGATAATTTATGGAATTAACTGCTTCCAGTTGCTGACCTGCTACATTGTAGCTAAATTATAAGGGATCTTTCTTTCTATGAATTCGCAGCACATTACACTTGTCTTCATTGAGATTCAGTTGCCATTCCCTGCACCATCCGTCAATTCGCTGCAGATCCTCCTGCATTTCAGTACAATTTTCCATTGTTACAACCTCTCGATATACCACAGCATCATCGCAAAAAGCCTCAGTGAACTTCCGATGTCATCCACAAGGTCATTTATGTATATTGTGAATAGCAACGGTCCTACGACGCTCCCCTGCGGCACACCTGAAATCACTCTTACTTCGGAGGACTTTGTTACAGCATTCAGCTATGACATGTTTCAACACGGATAGAGATTGCTGCGTTTATACTACGGAAAGGGATGTGTATGACTAACATAAAAATCTGTTGTGTCTTTTTGGACATTAAGGAACGTATACACCGCCCCACGCAAAATTAATTTCGTCATGCGCCGTATGACGGTACAGGAAATGCGGTTGAATATTCTAACAGAACAGCTGCCACAAACGGGCTCCAAACATTAAAAAATGAATATGTAGAGTAACACCCGTGAATTTTTAACTAATAAAAAATCCGCTGTACTCTAAGAGAAATGTTCTCAAAAATTACTGAGCTCCTAACAGTTTTTAGTCGTAATTAATGCAATGTCGTTCGCAATAACTCACACACCAAAAACGACTAAAGTCTCACAGTCCTTGATATAATTTCTTTAGTAAGTGTAAACAATTAAGAATTTGTCGTGATCATTGTTAACATTTTGAGAGATAAGAAAGGTTTTACTTCTTGTAGGTGGAAGATATATTAGTCATACCTCTGAAGGAAGCCACGAATGAGATTTGGTTTACTGCCGTGATGCATCACGTCAAGCGTCGGCATCTAGGATGAAAGAGAAGGATCTTCTCACTCTTGCATTAGCCGATTCGTTTACGCTAGCTGACGTATACTGCAACAGGCATGTCAACAATTTCAAATATTTTCCCCTAATAAATTTTTTGTCGTGGAGGCGTGTAGGTGCACCGTCCTCAGTACACGATATAATATTTATCATCACACCTACATTAATTACACACACAAAGACATCAGTATGATGACCGGTTTTGGAATTGCAGCCCATCGTTCGTAACATAAAAATACAACAAGGCAAGAGCACTCGCGGCGGCATTATGTTCCGTACGCCGGGCACGTCGCGCTGTTTGTTGCATATTAGGCGCCATAAACACGGCATTACCGCTCTGTGGCGTGCCCCGCATTACCATCACACGAGACTGCCGACATCTGTGCTTCCCCGTAAACCTTGTGAAGATTGATCATTACATCTTCGATCTGAACTCCACAGCAAGCGTACCAAAAACGGGTCCGTCTTCAAATAATAGCCATTGGTTCAAAATGACTCCGAGCACTATGGGACTTAACTTCTAAGGTCATCAGGCCCCTAGAACTTAGAACTACTTAAACCTAACTAACCTAAGGACATCACACACATCCATGCCCGAGGCAGGATTCGAACCTGCGACCGTAGCGGTCGCGCAGCTCCAGACTGTAGCGCCTAGAACCGAATAGCCATTGGATGTCGAAGTTATTTGAATTATAGCTAAAGATCAAGCTGAACATAAATGAATTATCCAGACAGAGTGTTACTTTTGTAGTATGAGAGTGCGGTTCTAGGCGCTGCAGTCTGGAACCGCGAGACCGCTACGGTCGCAGATTCGAATCCTGCCTCGGGCATGGATGTGTGTGATGTCCTTAGGTTAGTTAGGTTTAACTAGTTCTAAGTTCTAGGGGACTAATGACCTCAGAAGTTGAGTCCCATACTGCTCAGAGCCATTTGAACCATTTATAGTATGAGAACATGAAATCTGATGAGTGTGACTGTAACTTTCTTAGATTTCGATTTGTTATTTATCTCTCAGAAGAAAGCCCTGTACTCTAAAAAAAATGTTATAACTATTAGGTCCTTTCACGAAAACACTGAAAGACATTTCGGTCAGTGCATTATAATACGCCGGAATATTATTATCAGATCTACAAATACTAATGTAGCAGATGTCAGTAAATACATTTTTTACAGTTATCACCAAAGTTATGCGGTTTGGCAAAATCACAAGAAGAAATCTGTTAAAGGTGAATAACAATGAAAAATATACCTGTGCATTAGGGAAAACGAAATCAGGGTATTCTGCTCTCCGTCTTTATGACTGAAATGATTTGCGAATATTTGGTACATACCAAAAACTCATGAAATGATGCTTTTTTACTGAGCCAAAGTAAAAAAATCTATGCAAAAATTCTGAACAAAATTATGATGTCTTGTTTCTTTCTTTTCCCTGGTGTTTATCCCATCTAGTACTGGGTCCCCCGTTTCAGGATTTTGCAAATCTTATTTTATTATTTAATTACGTAGCCGAAATGCCTTCCTGATGCCACAGTCGTCAAGGTAACCTAAGGGAGATAAGCTGTGTGCGCCAACTGTTTGTGGATCGTGTAAACTTCTTTCTGTATGTTGCTCGTTTTAACTGTTTGTATATCTTCTGCTCTGAGGTGAAGTTTTCGGACCACCCCAGTATTTGCCTGAACGGGCGTCGAAAACTGTCTAAAAACTACGGTCAGACTGGCCGATGTACCAGCCTACGTCCCCAGTCCTCATTCCTCCCCATGGGTTCGATCTGGTTGTGGGTCACACCTGTGTCTTGCAAGCTAACGCACTGTGCGTTACTGTGTACGAGCAAGTAAAATTGTGATGTGTTCTATGTGGTTAAATACACAATGCAAATCACGTTTTCTACTGAAAATGTTGTGTATTTGCACTCAAAACCGTTGAGGGCCAAATATTGAAGGGTTATTTGCACGGATATCTTCGCAGTCCCGTAGGTCGAACATGTCAAGACAGTAAAGTTGTATATTCTCTAAACGGTGCATATAGGACAGAATCGCAGTTTTTTATCGATCCTCCTATAGCTGCATCTTTTCAAACAACCGTCAAGGTAAAAACCATGCCAGTTCCTCATGGTTGACAAATAGTAATTGCATATATGCCATTAAAATTCGAAGAGAGACACAAAAATTGCAGATGGTGTCCATGAATTTTCGACAGCTCTTAAAGGTGACATTTCGACAATAGGAACGTCGTCGTATAATGGAAAAAAAGGAACTGGCGCCCAAAGATTCGATCCAATCAGGAAATAGGGCCAAAGAAAGATTAGACAGAAATCGTTTGTTCGATTGGTCACTTTCTATAACAGCATTCTAGCGCAACCACTAAGAATGCTTTGGCAATAAAACGGAAACCTGTCTTGTGAATAATCGATTCAATTTGCAGTAGACCTAACGGGATAGAGTCTTTTAACGCATGAAAAATAGGTGATTTTCGTAGTTTTCCAAGTAAAATAAAAAGTAATGCTAACTCTGACGCCGGCCGCGGTGGTCTCGCGGTTCTAGGCGCTCAGTCCGGAGCCGCGCGACTGCTACGGTCGCAGGTTCGAATCCTGCCTCGGGCATGGATGTGTGTGATGTCCTTAGGTTAGTTAGGTTTAAGTAGTTCTAAGTTCTAAGGGACTGATGACCACAGATGTTAAGTCCCATAGTGCTCAGAGCCATTTGAACCATTTAGAGCTAACTCTGACGATATAGTTTTATTTTGTGCACTCCTGTCACTAAGAAATCATTTTTGTATCCACATCGCACATTCACTCCGACCACTGCACCAGGTGAAAGGTCTCCTTGCAGCCTGAACACTGGCCATCGGCGGGAATACCCGTAGCCCTCCTACTGGTCCTGTAACAGAATAATTTTGTATAAATTACTTTCGATATGTTTTCTACCATATATATAACTGAAAAATATTGAGTTCTAACAAAATTAAAGCCGGTTGCAAGAAATATAATATTCTTCGCCTGAAAATTCTGGAGGAAAGCTTGCACCGAAAATAGATTTTCGAGACTTCGTAAAACGGTTATGTACCCTGATAGAGAATCCAATTTAGAACGCCTTCATCAAATTCCAACCAAAATCGCATTTACTGTTCTCAAGTTATGTTTCCCGCCATTTCTGAAATACGCTTCCAGATCCAAAAGGAGGTCCTCCTCCACTTTCTGCGTGACTATGGTGGTCCTGCGGGCAGACCTCTTTGGTCGATTTTATCATCCGCTGTTGTGCTCGCTCGATACTCTTTTTGTCAACTTCTGTGCAGACGCTTAACACGCTGGTCCGATCTCAAGTTTGAGCACTTTTTTTCAAAATTTCCATAATGCCCGTTAGGCCGTCACTGAAATCACATGCTGTCACATCGGCAGCGTTGTCGACATCCTTTTCGAAGCTGTGAATAATTTTCGGAGACACTTTTTCACAAATCGCCTTATCATTCATTAACGAAGTTTCTCATGAATTTGTAATGAGCATTACAATAAAGTAGACATCCCAGAGAACACTCTAAGCAAAATAAAAAAGATGTTTTTCGAAATTTTGAAAGTGGGCTACCCAGTTAAGGAGGGAGTCGCACCACCCAAAATGATAAAATTTACATTTTTAGTTTTATGCAAATTATGAAAATATAGATACAGATTTATGATTAATTTGGTGTTCGTTTTATTGAAATATTAAAATATTTACTATCTTAAATAAATATTCATGCACTGACATTTCTGAGAATTTTATTTTGCATCATTTTGCTTATTTGCATTTTTTCTCTGGAACTATTTGGTCTAGAAGGCTGTGGTTTCTTTTGTTTTGTAGAAGACTGTCCGTTTTACAAGTTGGATTCACTAGCGGTACTTCGCAGTAAACGCTCTGAACTGTAAATAAGTTAGTGTTTGTCAACAGTTATCCACTAGCGGTGTTTTAGTTTCTGTGTTTTCCGTGATAGTTTTCACGATGACTAAACCAAAAGGAGTGCTTAAAAGCACGAGTTGATCAGATTACACAATATTATGGCATGGGTATTGGAAGCTATTGGGTTAATATAAATGGTATAAAGAGAGCTATTAGGCAATTTATTTCCACAAGCTGTCTGCTTATGGTGAATCAAATCACAACCTATGTTTCATTGAGTAGTGTAAATACCTGAAGGCAAAAGAGGGAGATAAATTAGACTCTTTCTTCCAAAAAATTATTGTACCAAATGCTGTCGTGCTTGCCACGGGACCTATGTTTCATGATCTTGGACAGCCAGAGCAATTGAAGAAATGTTTGAAAGGCAAAACACAAGATACAAACGAATCTTTTAACAATCTTATATGGTCAAGGATATCAAAAAAAGTGTTTGTCACCAGTCAGTCTTCGACTTTGGTGTTTTTGACGCTTTTCTTACTTATAATGATGGCTATTGCGGGAGACTACAGTTTTAGAGCATCTTGGAATTCATAAAGGCTACAACATCAATAAAAGTGTGATGGACTTGGTCCAGTTGCGAATCATGCACGCAAAGATTGCAGCAAACAGTATATAGAAAGAAGTATATAGAAAGTATAGAAAGTATAGTATATAGAAAGAAGCCAGGAGAGCAGCACTGGGCGAGGAAAATGAAAAGGGAGATGAAGACTATTAGCCAGAGGATTCAAACATATATTGTATGTATCAGTTCGCTACGTATTAATATTTTTTCTTTAAAACGTAATTTTCTCAAAACGACATTTTTTTCAGGGTAAACGCCCCTTTTCCTTAGAATCTTCAAAATCTACACCTATGAATTATTTACAGCATAACATAGACAGTACCGTGATATCGTCGGTCTGCTTCAGTAGCGTTTACTCTAATAGATAGAATTCTAGAAATTAAAATTGTGAAAATGTATCACAAAATATTATGTGTTTAGAAAAAAAAATCATAAATTTTTTTCCTAACTGTTATTTTAGAGTAATTGGAGAGCAATACATTTATAAAACATGAGAGAACGTATGGTAAAAGTCATACTTATGTAGTCAACAGTTCCTCAGAAAATGGTGCACTTATAAAATTGTCAAGATAGGGCAATACGACTCCCCCTAAGGTGGAAGAAGCAGGTAACCAGGAAAGCCAAAAAGTGATAGTGCGGCTGTCTCCTTCAGATCACGCAGTAGTGTCGAGTTTTCCTGCCCTTCGTTAAATACAAATAAATCGCGTGAACCTAGATAACCGACGGATGTATAGTGTCAGTGACAAGAACCACCTACGGCATACTCCTCTCCTAGTGCGTGTGGTAAGGTGATTGCAATCTTTCCGAAGGCTGTGGCTTTCTGAATGAAGATGACGAAGGACGTGCCCTTGAAACCCGACACCGGGCGCCAGCCAGCAGAGGGCGGGCTTGAGACGCGCCGCGCCGGCCTGGATTACTGGCGAGGTCAGTGGCGCCAAACAGCGGCTGCTCAAAGCGCGGGCCCGGCCGCTGGCGACCGTGACCTCGCGGCTGCCGGCCACTTGTCGCCGCGGAGCCCACACGTCCGGCACACCGTCCTCAGTGGTTCTCTTATGGGTCAAATTTACCGCTACTGCTACCGATAGTGCGAACTTTAAGCAAGGATTACTGGCGTATAAACTGAATTCATTCACAACAAGGTACTAGCTAAGAGGCTGTCATCTGTGCTGGGAACTTCTGGTTTGTTTTTCTCTCTGGCGCGCGATGTAAATAATTTATAGTCTGACACATTCACTGAGATAAGCGACGTGTGTCACGAGATAGGGAGAAAGGTCGTGTTGTACTGGCACTGAAGCGGACCCTCCGTGCAGATGGTCTGGTAAACATGTCCGTGGCATTCATAACTCGTTGTCCTCAGCGTCAAGAGTGCACTAAACATAAAAATAGTGGGTGATTTTCAATGTGTACGGTAAATCAAACGACGTAACGCTGAAACGAATCGAAAAATTACGGACTGTATTCGACACAATACCTCTATTTGCGAGGTATTAAACTAAATTCTAGTAAGTGATAAGTCACTGTTAAATCACACCGAAAATTGGTCAGTAGTCATTTTCATTAAAAAGTCCAAATATTTCTTCATAGCACCAACTACCCTACCAAAAAATATTTGAATATCTTGGCACAATCTCGAATGGGCATCTAAATTGCGGAGAATAAACTGTTGTATCATGCAGGAAACCTCTCTCTCGCTTAAATGCAATCCAAATATTTAGAAAGACTTTTCCACCTCAAGTTAATCAAAAATTTGTCCAGTCTTTAGTCACACCAAAACTTAACTACTGTGATGTATACCAATATGAGACAAATAGTGAAAACACCAGGCGCATCAATCTGCATATGAATGATTCAGTAAGATATATTTTTAACATCCGGCTGTTTAACAACATCAGTTCAAAAATGGTTCAAATGGTTCTGAGCACTATGGGACTTAACATCTGAGGTCATCAGTCCCCTAAAACTTAGAAATACTTAAACCTAACTATCCCTAGGACATCAGACACATCCATGCCCGAGGCAGGATTCGAACCTGCGACCGTAGCAGTCGCGCGGTTCCAGACTGAAGCGCCTAGAACCGCTCGGTCACCACGGCCGGCAGCAACATCAGTTCTCCATATGCTTAGAAAGAGTGTGTACGATCGGACAACCGAAGCGATTCACACACGCTCTGCTTACTTCGTAGGTTTCTTAATCACTGGTGTCCTTAATAATCTCCTCACATATCAAATACCTAGCATCATTTCATAACTGCGATACTAGATCAAATATGCCCAGCACCTTAGTTGCAGCTTTGCGTGACACTACATCCTTCTAGATCTCATCCTCCATTGCAGCCATACGACTCGGACCCAAATTTCCCTGTAACCTGCTTTTTATCCAAATCCTCTTCTCGTTCAAGAGGAGTTTAAAGCTTTATCATCGCTGTAGCTTATCCCAATTTTCGATCTGTCCAACAAGTAACCAATATCTCTATCACAATGTAAATTATTCACGCTTTTCTATCCCCTAGCTATTTCTGTTTATTTCCTTCCATCTCATTTACTAATCTTACCCTAATATTTCATGCTATTCCTCTGACCAGTCAACTTCTACACAATGATTCCTTCTGTTTTTGTCGTGCGTTTCTGTTAGATGTCATGATTCGACATTTGACAAGAAAAGAAACTGCTTGCCACTATATATACAGGGTGAGTCACCTAACGCTACCGCTGGATATATTTCGTAAACCACATCAAATACTGACGAACCGATTCCACAGACCGAACCTGAGGAGAGGGGCTAGTGTAATTGTTTAATACAAACCATAAAAAATGCACGGAAGTATGTTTTTTAACACAAACCTACGTTTTTTTAATGGAACCACGTTAGTTTTGTCAGCACATCTGAACATATAAACAAATACGTAATCAGTGCCGTCTGTTTCATTGTAAAATGTTAATTACATCCGGAGATATTGTAACCTAAAGTTGACGCTTGAAACCTCCGACGTTCAGTTGCGAGAGCCGGTGGACTGAGTCAAAGTAGTGTCATGCGCATACTGCATCGTCACCGCTTTCACCCGTTTCATGTGTCGCTACATCAGCAATTACATGGCGATGACTTTAATCATCGAGTGCAATTCTGTCAATGGGCATTCACAGAGAATGCGTTGCAGTTCTACCTGTTTACCGATGAAGCGGGTTTCACAAACCACGGGGCAGTGAATCTACGGAACATGCATTACTGGTCCGTGGACAATCCTCGCTGGCTCAGACAGGTAGAGCGACAGCGACCGTGGACAGTAAATGTATGGTGCGGAATCATTGGTGACCACCTCATTGGTCCTCACTTCATTGCAGGGGCCCAAACAGCTGCAACATAGATCGCGTTTCTACAGAATGATCTGCCAACGTTGCTCGAAAATGTCCCACTGGAAACGCGTCGACGTATGTGGTATCAGCATGATGGTGCACATGCACATTCCGCAATTAACACTAGGCTGACCCTTGACAGGATGTTCGACGGGCGTTTCATAGGACGTGGAAGACGCATAAATTGGCCAGCCCGTTCTCCTGATCTTACACCTCTGGACTTCTTTCTGTGGGGTACGTTAAAGGAGAATGTGTACCGTGATGTGCCTACAACCCCAGAGGATATGAAACAACGTATTGTGGCAGCCTGCGGCGACATTACACCAGATGTACTGCGGCGTGTACGACACTCATTACGCCAGAGACTGCAGTTGTGTGCAGCAAATGATGGCCACCACATTGAACATCTATTGGCCTGACATGTCGGGACACACTCTATTCCACTCCGTAATTGAAAATGGAAACCACGTGTGTACGTGTACCTCACCCCTGGTAATGTACATGTGCGTCAGTGAAAAAGACCAATAAAAAGGTGTTAGCATGTGGACGTAATGTGCTGTTCCAGTCTCTTCTGTACCTAAGGTCCATCACCGTTCCCTTTGGATCCCTACGTAATTCGGTGCTCTCCGATACACACGATCGAACAGCGGAGGTGTGGTACTCAAGCGTCAACTTTAGGTTACAATATCTCCAGATGTAATTAACATTTTACAATGCAACAAACGGCACTGATTACGTATTTGTTTATATGTTCAGATGTGCAAACAAAACTAACGGGGTTCCATTTAAAAAAACGTAGGTTTGTGTTAAAAAACATACTTCCGTGCATTTTTTTATGGTTTGTATTAACCAATTACACTAGCCCCTCTCCTCACGTTCGGTCAGTATTTGATGTGGTTTACGAAATATATCGAGCGGTAATGTTAGGTGACTCACCCTGTATATAATTGTGTGTTACTCATTTAGTATTCATATTGTAATGTTCACTCACTAACCGCGTCTCATTAGATGTAACGGAAGGCCTTAAGACCCTAATGTTGTCAGATGAAATAAATGGATAACAAATAAATAAATGAGTTATTTCCTGTAGCTCATAAACGACAAGTCGAAAGAAATATAAAACTGTTTCATGCGCAGGATTAGGAGATAAAAGGAGAGATGCGGAGGTAACATCTAGAATTTTCAAGATCATTACAGATGTAACGTTATTCTTGAGCGGGATCATTACTTTTTTTCAAATTTGAGTGTAGCTGTGGCCATTCCTCTGGTCCGTAATTTCAGCCTCCACATTTATCACAAACAACTATATGTATGGCTAACACGGACTATAGGGGGCTGCCTGAACTTTGTAAGACGATGTTGCTTCGTAATCAGCGCAGCTTTTTTCTAGTGCCCACTGTAATAACAGGATATCGCATACTTTCCAGAACTGATGCTACAATTAGACTGGTGACCTCGACCTAGCTGAACTTATAAGCGCAGTCTCCCGCGACAGCCTCTCATTCACTGAAGTTATCGATCCCTCCGTGAACTGCCTTAGGACCTGAATATCCCGTGTTTCTGGCAAATGCCTTTTTGTTGCATCTGGGTAAAGACTACGATGAGTATTACAGCCACGTGAAAATATCTTCCTGAGGTTTATGCGCTTCAGAATATGAGATAGACCACGGAGTTCCTGAGACCTGAACTACGTCATTAACGATCCGAAAGATCGATTCTTTCGATGCCGAGGTACTATTTCGATACATTTGGAGAGGCTCTGCTAAGCTCTTCGAGTCTAGGGGAATGTCGAGTGGGCTGAGACATGAATGGGAATTTGGACTGAGGAGGGAGCCTTGCCGGGGTAATCAGTGAAGTTGTGCAAAGCCACTGTGTCAGGGTGGCGCAGTGGTCAGCGCATATACTTAGTGGGCAGGAGACCCGATCTGAATCCTGGCCTTGGTACAAATTTTCATTCGTCGCTTCAGTCTGCATATACACACCAAAAGAACTCTACTTCTTCTTAAAATGAGTAGAAGCCTACGTGTACGATAATGTACTAGTACACTTCTCTCGCTTGCGTTACAAGTCTTTTAAAACTCGTTAGTCTATTGTATGCCACAAGGGATTCTCGAACTGCAAGTGATGATCTGCATGTGAAGGGCTGGAGCTGTCCTGAAGTAATTTGAGTGTTTATGGCACCTGAAACACTATCTTCCACTTCTGTTTCATTGAGAGATCTGGACTAAATGTCTGTGGTTTCTGGCGTCTAAAAGCTACCTCCTTTTTCCCTTAGTAACTGGTAATTGTTTAAGACCGGCATTCAGACCAGTAGGCAGAGGGGTTTACTCCCACGGGGGTGTGGGAAGAGACGGCCTGGGAAAAGTGAGAAGATTTTTACTGACAAGTGTTACTCAAAGTAATAACTATGTTTTTAAGTGGTTTAAGAACTGAAAGGGACGGAAATGAATTATTACAGCATTCTCATATTGCGGAGAATAAACTGTTGCATCATGCAGGAAACCTCTCTCTCGCTTAAATGCAATCCAAATATTTAGAAAAACTTTTCCACCTCAAGTTAATCAAAAATTTGTCCAGTCTTTAGTCACACCAAAACTTAACTACTGTGATGTAAACAACAATCGTTAATACAGGGACTCACATTGCGCCGAATATGCCATCAGTAAGAGATTTCCAGCAGACGCGTGAGTAATACGTGTGTATGGCAAATCGTTAGCCTTTATGTAGGCTGCCCGCACAACCTTGTACCTGCCACCGGTTAGTTCCGTGTGGTGCCTACGGTGTAGGGGAACCTGTCCGTTAATAGCCACGCAGCTTGTGATCCGAATTAATAACCAACGGGAGCAAAAGCCTGCAGTAACGGTCCGTTCTCCTTCTCAGTAAATGACTACCAATAGATTCAGCGCACTAAATGAGTTACAACAGATTCAGAAGTCGCTCATTACGAATCTATACAAGTGACTGAGTTCTAACTGCTAGGTTGTATTCCGAGGAGGAGGTAAAAGGGTGTGGAACACTTGTAAGCATTCAGCTTTCATTTTTATTAGACTAAGGAGACCAAAAGAAATAATGATTGTTGGAAACACCCAAGTAATGTACGTACCGTAAATACTGAACTTTTAAAATGTACGATGGAAAATGTTCTGCTGAAGATTTGACTGGAGGCACCAAAATCCAATTCTCCTGCTGTTTGGATAACTGTCACACGTGCAGTCAATTGGATCGGGGTCAAAATATTTATCGCTAGTTAAAACGGTGTGCAGGTCATGGATCGGAACCCGGTACCTGGCTGTAGCAGTCTACGAGCTGCGTTAATTGGAAAGAGTGAGGAGAAGCCTGCGGTAAGGTGAAGCTTGAGTCCGTCCTGTTCCGTGCTCGGGTAACGTTATTGGTAGCCCACTTCTCATCAAAACCAGGTATCTTGGTTCGTGTCTATGTCCGACAAAGAATTCTTACCGGTAGCGTACATTTCGCGTTACTAATATTGCAAAAATTGTATAATAAATCCTAGTCATGCAAACATAATTCGTGATACGAACTGATAATGGCATGAAGTACGCTTCGTTTAATTTTTAACGCCACACAAGAATGTTACGCCAATAAGCCAGTAGAGCCTAAAGTCAGACGAACAGCCTAATGAAGATACACAACGCATGCAGTTAGAGGAACAGAGATTACGCCAAGGTCTATGGTGTGCATAGCGTAGAACCCAGCCTTTGTGCATTTGGTGAGCCAGTATTCATAGTGAGGTCGACGCAACCTGACACAGGCATTAGCGCGGTGTGACAGGAAGCATGATTCAGCAGATTAAGCAGCTCGTTTGCGTTGCTCCACCGTTAATTCACAGCATTCCTGAGTCAAGTGCAACGGTAACGGACGATGTCATTATGTTAACAACGGGATACGCACGAGACGTGTGCTACGTAGTCTTCTCGCCTGTACACTGTGCGGAGGACACTGGACTACATGGCACATGATTCTTTCCACCGAATGTAGTGGCCCACTGTCTATTCAACAGTCTCCGTCGCCCACTGTCTTTCACTCAGCATCCGCATTCGTTATCTTGCATGGGGCATAGACGTGTCATTAGTGATTGTCTACAAGGAATTGCGTCATTGTTTCTCCATTCTGGTTACTACTAACGACGGCAACACTGGAATATAAGTGGTCAGTGCCACAAGAATACTTTCTCCATTTAAAAAAGAACGACGAGGGCTAGTGTGCCGGACGACCTGAATACGGTTCTCATGGGATTTCCCATATCGCACTAGGTGAATTCACATCCTGCCTCAGTTACACGATTCGCAAACGTTTCAAGAACGTTCTCACACTGTCCCTCGGGGCGTACGCGATAGCTCCGACTCTCGGATGTAAGGGGAAGGGGGGGGGGGGGATTGCTACGGGTAGGGCATTCGGCCACTTTCACCACTAACCAAAATTGCAAAATCCAGAATAACACGTCGACCTCATAAAGACACGGAATAGTTCGTCGTCCACGCCTTGGGACGCCAACCGACCGCCATGTCATCCTCTGTCATGTGGCGTCATGGACGGTCCTGTGGTCAGCTCACCTCTCTCCCCGCCGTTTTGCCGATTTCCCAGGCAGTGAAGCGCTACTTCTCATTCAGGTAGCGCCGCAATTAGCATAACGAGGCTGAATGCGACCCGTAACAGTCCTCCTTGGCTGTACCAGGAATCGAAGACGGGACCTCAGCACGGATGCCCATTCAGCGACAGAGGCGGATCAAATCACGGGAAAAGGATTTCATGGGTTTTGACAACTTTTGGCTCAGTTTCAACCGAATGGATATTAACATTTCTAAAGAAAGACCTGAGTGACTCAACCGTTGCTGGTATATTGAAGAATACACAAGTTGTCGCTGTCTCATCTATTAAGCGTCATCTTGATTGTGAGACATTCAGAATTTAAAAAGGAGTCAGGCAAGGAGATATCTTATTGTCAGAACCATTCTTACCGACGATACACTAATTTTTTGATATCCACAAACTGGGAAAACGAAGAAGGAATACGTCTTAAAGTAAAGCTCTGAACGTCATGGGTGTTGCTGGTGACAGTTTCGTCTTTGTCTCTAACACAAATATAACTCAACAGTTAACGAAAGAATTTGATAAAGTGAACGTTGGGATAAGAATGAAAACCAATTACAATAAGACTGAAATAATGTTTAATCTGTAGTCTGAAAACTAAACAGTAAAATTTAACAATTGGGGTATAGAACCAATTGACAACATTTAAAATTTTTTTTTTATTTCTATCAGTTGAAGACCAACATTGGATGGATAGCGAAAGAAAGAAATTGAAGAATGAAATTGTCTCAGACTTATTTGGGTAAAATAAATAGAGCACTCCCAGACTTTAACTAAATATTTTCACTTATGAAATGCGCTTTCTGTGGAAACCAATCAACCACATAGATTCATCAGGGAGCAATGGAGAGATAATGATCGGCGATATCCACGAGAGGTAAGTAGACGAGAGGAAACTGCAACGGAATATGTTCTGGCTACAGCCAGAAATGGAAAGGAGGTGGTCAGGGTATCCAACCAGATGAACAGATCGTAAGACCATCATGGAAACACTTTGGTTGTTTCAATAGATGAGAATAGATCAAGGTAAAAAGCTAATGAATAATGTGCAGATGACATTACAGAACAAACCGTAATACGTGGGAAAGTCGAGTGGAGGCCTTTACCCAGTAGTTGACGTCAAATGACTAACGGTGATGCGATCCAGTGCTACGTTTGTAATTAAGGTTTTCTGAAGATTTCCATTAGTTGTGAGGCAGGTGTTACTATCGTAATCCCCTTACAAATATTATTCAGCTAAGAGCAAATATAAAGAAAAACATACTTCTGTATTTAATACTACTATTTATTTACTTCAGAATCTCAACGTGTTTTGAAATCTTCGTCGGCCAAAGAAAGAATGGAGTAAAAACTTGACAATTTCTCGGGCATGGTGGAAAACAGTTTACGCTGTGTTTCTGACAAAGATTCTTGTGGTAACAGATTTAGCTTCTATAAAAATGCTTTATGTACACGTATGCATTTCGCAAGCCACCTTACAATGTGTGGCAGAGGGTACTTCGTACATGACTGTCACTTCTCCCCTTTCCTGCTTAAGTAGTGTATCATGTGCAACACGACCCATTTTTGTGAGCCTCCGCATGAGCTAGTATCTAATTTTACCTTCATATTCCGCTAGATATATGTAGGAGGAAACAGTACTGCTGACAGAGACTTGCAGTAACGCACACTATCAAAATTTGATAGTAATCCACACCGACTTCCGCAACACCAGTCTTGCGGTGCCTGCCTCTAGAGTTGAAAGAGCATCTCGGTCGCACGTCGTCTCTTATCTTGTGAGCATTCTTTACTCGGCATGTGTGCAGGTTAAACACTGAAATATTACTGGCTCTAAGCACTATGGGACTTAACTGCTGTGATCATCAGTCCCCTAGAACTTAGAACTACTTAAACCTAACCAACCTAAAGACATCACACACATCCACGCCCGAGGCAGGATTCGAACCTGCGACCGTAGCGGTCGCGCGGTTGCAGACTGTAGCGCCTAGAACCGCCCGGCCAGAAATATTACTCCCGTTGATTGTCTTGATGTGGTGTTATGATTACCTGACTGGCTGAATTGGCCTAAGGTGGTGTGCAGATGCTTTATCCTCAAGCAGCTGCAGAGAAAATTGTTCTCGCATCAACGTTAGCCTCTGGTAATGTGGACGTGAGTTGTCCTCATGCTGCTGTGGAGAAAATTATTCTCGCAGTAGCTCTAGCCAACGTGTTGTTGGCCTGCAGTGTTGTTGGTGGACCAGTTCCAGGACGATCCGATAGCGTGAGTGACCCACCTTCTCGTAGAAGGCACGAGCAGTCTTCCAGATTCTGCCCCGTAACAGCGGGACGCCTGTTTCTTCGTGTAGCCGACGAGTTGAATATAGCCTGGGAAGGCGCAGAGCGAGCTTAAGAGCCTGATTCTGTACCCTTTGGCCGGCCGCGGTGGCCGTGCGGTTATAGGCGCTCCAGTCCGGAGCCGCGCTGCTGCTACGGTCGCAGGTTCGAATCCTGCCTCGGGCATGGATGTGTGTGATGTCCTTAGGTTAGTTAGGTTTAAGTAGTTGTAAGTTCTAGGGGACTGATGACCTCAGATGTTAAGTCCCATAGTGCTCAGAGCCATTTTTTTTCTGTACCCCTTGCGTCGCTATGATGTGTACCGGCAGTATTTCCTCACACCACGGCTGCGTACACTAACACTGGTCTGACCACGTTTAGGTAGAGCGTAATGCCGTGGCGCAGAAGCAGCGGCGACTGAGGATGAAGCAGAGGATACAAGGTGCGGAGCATCTTTACTGCTATGCTTCTGACGTCACATGTATGCAGCTCCTATGTGAGCCTCTGATCGAGGGGCACCCCGAGGTATTTCACGGTTGAGCATCTTGGTGATGTATGAGAACTTGCTAAACGAAGGCGAGAAACGCGCTACGCTTCCGTCACTGCTACCTAGTAACGGTACCAGACAAAGGAGCAATACTCAAGTATCACGTGAACGAGGGTTTTGTAACCTATCACCTTCAATGGTGGACTGCACTGCTTGAGGATCAACTCAAATCTTTTCTGGATATTGTGCCGCCACTTAGTGTAAAATAACTGGCACTCAGTAGAACGGACAGAGGAAGGTCACTGCTACAGTCACAGAAACGTTAGTGTTGTAAACACTGAATAAATTTTCAGCTGCCAAGATCGCTGAAATCATTCATAATGATTATCGGTTTCAGCAATTCTTTGTTACCATCTTCGGATCTGCAAAAGATAGGACCGGAAATACTAGGGTACAACAACTAACATAACAGCACACACAATTACAGCCAAGATTCGCATTGTGTGGCATAACACCATACCTATGTTTACATCATAACACAAACTTGTCCTTCGTACAATAAGTGCTGCTCCACAGTTTACGTCCATGTTGGTCGGCAAGTCATTATCAAAATAACAGCTAGGTGTACACCTGTTCCGTGTGGATTACTAGTGGTCACATACAACACCACGCTACAGATGAGAGACCACAGCGTAAACATTCTTAGTGATGCACAAGTACGTCAAATGGAGCAGTGGTAGAATGAATCGATATTATCACCTCACATAAGATTAAGGCATGGATTTACTATTCCGTACCATTACAAACGCCTGAATTATTGTCATAAAGTATATGCCAAGTCAGTACTCTACAGTTTTTAAAAAAGTGTCTGTAAAATCATGTGCCAAATTTATAAAACATAACTTATACATATAACTTTTTACATTGTTTTAGAACTTTTTAAAAAACATTTTATAAAATTATTTTAAGATATTTTACCAACTTTTTCTTTATACAAAATCACAACCAATACGACAACCTATAACCGTTTAAAAGTGCGTACATCTTATGGTTTCATAAGAAAGTTGATTGTAATATAGCCAGGAATAGCTCAACAACTACAGGAACAGATATGATATTTCATCAAGAATCTGTTCAAAGCTTATATATGAACAATGGAGCTATTAAATATTTGTGATTTTGTTACCAATTACGATGTTTACATGAGCTTACCCACGACAACACGTCTCTCGAGCTCTCAGTAAAATCTCATCACCTGACTCATGTGTGGAATTTGGTCGCCCGATATCTAGGCGAACACTTACACAATCTTTAATCTAACCAAAGTACAATTATTATGGCATATGGGATTGCAACAGCTCTTAACCTGAGCCTGTGATCTAGCATTACCAGCACACTCTTATATATGCCTGTGCTAGATCAAATACGTTCACGTGATATTCACTCTAGATGACTAGCGTCAAAAATTCTATCGTGGAACAGAGTATGGATAGTCTCCAGGTCATAGTTTAAAGTTATTTTTAAAAAGGTTTTTGTAATGAATTCCTAAACAAGTTTTCATACAGAATTACATTAAATGCTTGTCTTTACCTTAAAAATTTTTCCTAAAATATTTCTAATTTTTTTAACAACTCTTAATATAAGATCACATAAGATAAACCTAAAACTTTTTAAAAGATGTATTTCTTATAATGCCGTATGTGAGCTAGTTTTATTACGTCCATAAATACTCGAAATCAAAGGTTCAATTAGTAAAGTATGATGTTTTTTTTATCTGGAAAATACGAAAAGATTGCCTAATGATGTAAACGTAGACGTTGTTATTCCATGTATTGCAAATCTTGGATATAATTATGTGTTCTGTTAAGTTAGTTGCTGTATCCTAGTATTTTCGGTTCCATCTTATGCAGATCCGAAGATGGCAACAGAGAATTGCCGAAACCCGTATTCTACACTCCTGGAAATTGAAATAAGAACACCGTGAATTCATTGTACCAGGAAGGGGAAACTTTATTGACACATTCCTGGGGTCAGATACATCACATGATCACACTGACAGAACCACAGGCACATAGACACAGGCAACAGAGCATGCACAATGTCGGCACTAGTACAGTGTATATCCACCTTTCGCAGCAATGCAGGCTGCTATTCTCCCATGGAGACGATCGTAGAGATGCTGGATGTAGTCCTGTGGAACGGCTTGCCATGCCATTTCCACCTGGCGCCTCAGTTGGACCAGCGTTCATGCTGGACGTGCAGACCGCGTGAGACGACGGTTCATCCAGTCCCATACATGCTCAATGGGGGACAGATCCGGAGCTCTTGCTGGCCAGGGTAGTTGACTTACGCCTTCTAGAGCACGTTGGGTGGCACGGGATACATGCGGACGTGCATTGTCCTGTTGGAACAGCAAGTTCCCTTGCCGGTCTAGGAATGGTAGAACGATGGGTTCGATGACGGTTTGGATGTACCGTGCACTATTCAGTGTCCCCTCGACGATCACCAGTGGTGTACGGCCAGTGTAGGAGATCGCTCCCCACACCATGATGCCGGGTGTTGGCCCTGTGTGCCTCGGTCATTTGCAGTCCTGATTGTGGCGCTCACCTGCACGGCGCCAAACACGCATACGACCATCATTGGCACCAAGGCAGAAGCGACTCTCATCGCTGAAGACGACACGTCTCCATTCGTCCCTCCATTCACGCCTGTCGCGACACCACTGGAGGCGGGCTGCACGATGTTGGGGCGTGAGCGGAAGACGGCCTAACGGTGTGCGGGACCGTAGCCCAGCTTCATGGAGACGGTTGCGAATGGTCCTCGCCGATACCCCAGGAGCAACAGTGTCCCTAATTTGCTGGGAAGTGGCGGTGCGGTCCCCTACGGCACTGCGTAGGATCCTACGGTCTTGGCGTGCATCCGTGCGTCGCTGCGGTCCGGTCCCAGGTCGACGGACACGTGCACCTTCCGCCGACCACTGGCGACAACATCGATGTACTTTGGAGACCTCACGCCCCACGTGTTGAGCAGTTCGGCGGTACGTCCACCCGGCCTTCCGCATGCCCACTATACGCCCTCGCTCAAAGTCCGTTAACTGCACTTACGGTTCACGTCCTCGCTGTCGCGGCATGCTACCAGTGTTCAAGACTGCGATGGAGCTCCTTATGCCACGGCAAACTGGCTGACACTGACGGCGGCGGTGCACAAATGCTGCGCAGCTAGCGCCATTCGACGGCCAACACCGCGGTTCCTGGTGTGTCCGCTGTGCCGTGTGTGTGATCATTGCTTGTATAGCCCTCTCGCAGTGTCCGGAGCAAGTATGGTGGGTCTGACAAACCGGTGTCAATGTGTTCTTTTTTCCATTTGCAGGAGTGTATATGAATTAACGGTTTTAGCGATCTTGGCAGCCGAAAATTTATTCATTATTAGTAATACTACTGATTTCCCCCTCGATAACGATGTCAGAAGTGTATATGTTGGTATTATTTAATGAGGGTTATTTTACAGTATGACTCGAAATCTTACCTAGGAAACTTTAATGTTGACACTCTGGCCACGGAGAGTAGGCACTTACAGTGCTCGGTTTGTTCCAGTGCGTCTCAGTCTGACAGTTGAAGTGAAAGTGTAATGACATCACGGAGTCGCGAGTACTAGGACCTTAGCCCACCCGGCTAGCCGCGCAGTCTAACGTGCTGCTTCCCGAGCAGGAAGGCGTACCGGTCCCCGGCAGGATTCCGCTCGGTGGATTAGTGTCGAGGTCCGGTGTGCCGGCCAGCTTGTGGATGGTTTTTAAGGCGGTTTTCCGTCAATCTCGGCTGGTTCCCCTTATTCTGCCTCAGTTACACTACCTCGGCGATTGCTGCGCACTATAATTACACTACCACGCAAACATTTGGGGCTACACCCGTCTTGTATGAGACTTTACGGGGGGGGGGGGGGGGGTTCGGTGTGAGGCGGATGTGGGGTGGGTGGACTGCTGTGGCCTGTTGTGGCCGCGCGACTGCTACGGTCGCAGGTTCGAATCCTGCCTCGGGCATGGATGTGTGTGATGTCCTTAGGTTAGTTAGGTTTAAGTAGTTCTAAGTTCTAGGGGACTGATTACCACAGATTTTAAGTCCCACAGTGCTCAGAGCCATTTTTGAACCTGTTGTGGCCACAGGACCATGCCACAGGAAAGCAGTGGAGAGTAGAGGAGTAGTGTGTTGACGTCCCACCGCAGTCGTGCCGGCGTAAGGGTCAGTTGAGAGGAAGTTGCGGCGTGTAGACCACAAACGCTGACAGCCAGCGACCGTTCAGCGCGACTGAGTGATTCTATCGAGTGGGAAAGCCCTCGAGGGTCCGGCAAGTGGCGCCCATCGAGCCGTCGGCGCCGCAGAGAGCGGCAGGTCTGCTCAGTGTCCGCGCGCCAGTTTCGCGGAGACGGCGCCCAGACATTCGGAGAACTGTCGCCGTCCCTAGCCCGCAGCAGAAAATGTTGACAAGCTGCGGAACCACTTGCTGCTTCCATAGGTGACCGACACGTTGGCTGACTGGCTGTCGTATTCACTGTGGGTGTTTATCTATAAGAATTGCACAAGGCAGGCGCAGGCGAATGAATACTTGTTCAGGGAAAGAAATAAACCGGCGTGGAACATAAGCCTGCGTATCGAGAACAGCACTGTATCAAAATGAAACACGGACGCTACTAAAAGCGTAAAACCATGAGCTGAAGGATATATGGGAGTTTTATAGGTATGTACAGGGTGACAGCCAGTCAAGGAATATTTTAGGAGAATTGATTAAAAAACTTAGTTCAAAGGCCCAGTGAAATCTTTACAAGTCTTCTCCCAGGGTGACTTACGCTGTGCCTACGTGACCCAAGTTGCCTGTCTTCTAAAACCGAGGCAGTTCAGTCCAGTTAAAGCTGCTGACAAGAGATGCCATGAGACCTCTGCTGAAACTGCTAGCGAATTCCGCCATTGGTTTTAGCCACTAGCGTGCGTTGGATACAGCTCACGTGTGTGGACGCTGGAGTGTTATGCGGTGCGGAACACAGTTGCCTCTCTCTCTTGTAATCCAGACCTCGAGCAGAACAGACGTCTTTTTGGAAGGCAGAGCCTCTGGCCGGCCACCAACGCAAGTTAACATTAACCGCTTCCCCTTCCGTTGCCCATTTCAATTAATTGTTCGACCTCTTAGACTGACCTAAACCTGATAACTTCCGACCCTAGGCGCGCTCCTTGTACACCGTAAATGGAAATATATCCTCTTTATTGTACCTAATTCCCAGTTTTGTCATTTAACGGCAGCCCTGGATGCCCACTCTCAAATCCTGACCGCTCGACCTCCCGCACACTGTCGTCACAAGGCATATGCCACAACCTTCTGCCCCCTTCCCTGCCAGTATATATTAACATTGGTGACCAGAAGTGGGATCTTATACATTAACAGATACGTCTTGACGGGAAACAGAAGTGTATCAAGGCGGATCCAAAACTGACACATAGTATTTCTGTAGAATAGGGCCATTTAGACGTGGAGATCAAGTGTACAAAGATTGTGCTGCTTGGCATTAGAAGTACACAGGTACGTCAAAGATTAAGTTGATGGATAAAATACGAAAAAAAACAGAGTATTAGAGAGAATAGTGGCTCTGAACACTATGGGACTTAACATCTGTGGTCATCAGTCCCCTAGAACTTAGAACTACTTAAACCTAACAAACCTAAGGACATCACACACACCCATGCCCGAGGCAGGATTCGAAGCTGCGACAGTAGCAGTCGCGCGGTTCCGGACTGAGCGCCTAGAACCGCTAGACCACCGCGGCCAGCTAGAGAGAATAAATTACTGATACAGTAGTGAATAAGAAACCCGACCAAATCTGTTTCTTCAGAAGTTGTTCATTAAGGTGACAGAAGTCATGAAATACCTCGTAACATCGTGTCGAACCTATTTTTCCCCGGCGTGCGGCAGCAGTTCGACGCGGCATGGACTCAACAAATCGTTCGCAGTCTCCTGCAGAAATACCGAGCCATGCTGCCTCCATAACTGCCAAAATGTTGCCGGCGCAGGATTCTGTGCACGAACTGGCCTCTCGACTATGTGCCATAAATGTTCGACGGGATTCATTTCGGGCGATCTGTGTGGTCAGATCATTCACTGGAATCGTCCACAATGATCTTCAAACCAACCGTGGACAATAGTGGGCCGGTGATATGGCGCATTGTTACCCATAAAAATTTTTGTGAGCATGAAGTCCATGAACAGTGGCAGATAGTCGACATCTACATCTACATCTACATCTACATGGATATTCTGCGAATTGCATTTAAGTGCCTGGCAGAGGGTTCATTGAACTTTCTTCACAATAATTCTCTGTTCCAATCTCATACAGCGGGCATAAAGAGCGAACACCTATATCTTTCGGTGCGAGTTCTGATTTCCCTTATTTTATTATGGTGATCGTTCCTTCCTATGTAGATCGACGGCAACAAAATATTTTTGCATTCGGAGGAGAAAATTGGTGGTGAAATTTCGTGAAAAGCTTCTGCCGCAACGAAACACGCCTTTGTTTTAAAGATGTCCAGCTCAAATCCTCTGTCATTTCAGTGATACTCTCTCCCCTATTTCGCGGTAATACAAAACGTGCTGCCCTTCTTCGAACTTTCTCGATGTACTCCGTCAGTCCTATCTGGCAAGGATTCCACAGCGCGTATCAGCATTCTAAAAGATGACGGACAAGCGCAATGTAGGCAGTTTCTTTAGCAGGTCTGTAACATTTTCAAAGTGTCCTGCCAATAGAACACAGTTTTTGGTTAGCCTTACCCAAAAAAAATTTATGTGTGTTCCTCCCAATTTATTTTGTTCATAATTGTAGTTCCTAGGTATTCATTTGAATTTACGGCCCTTAGATTTGTCTGATTTAGCGTTTAATCGAAGTTTAATGGATTTCTTTTATCACTTACGTGGATGTCCTCACACTTTTCGTTAAGGATCTACAGGTAGACGGACACAGCCATTTCCAGTCAATGATAGGTGTTGTTGCACCAGTGGACTCAGTCCGTTCCACGTAATCACAACTCACACCATTATGGAACCACCACCAGATTGCAAGAGGCCTAAACCCACACTGATTTTCATCCAATTGGTCCTCAACTAATACTCGCACTTTCCTTTCAACCATACCTGAGAAGATTTTACCCACAACGCTGATTAAAGAGATACCTCTGTAGTTGTTACAATCTTTTCTGTTTCCATGTTTAAAGATTGGTGTGATTACTGCTTTTGTCCAGTCTGATGGAACCTGTCCCGACTCCCAGGCCATTTCAATTATCCTGTGTAGCCATTTAAGACCTGACATTCCACTGTATTTGATGAGTTCCGACTTAATTTCATCCACCCCAGCTGCTTTATTGCACTGCAACATATTGACCATTTTCTCCACTTCCTCAAATGTGATCCTATTTCCATCATCATTCCTATCCCATTGTACATCGAAATCTGAAACATTACTGATCGTATTTTCACCTACATTGAGCAACTCTTCAAAATATTCCCTCCATCTGCCCAAGGAATCCACAAGATTCACCAGCAGTTTTCCTGACCTGTCCAAAACACTTGTCATTTCCTTCTTACTTCCCTTTCGAAGACTGCTAATTACACTCCAGAATGGTTTTCCAGCAGCTTGACCCAAAGTCTCCAACCTGTTTCCAAAGTCTTCCCAAGATTTCTTCTTGGATGCTGCAATTATCTGTTTGGCTATGTTTCTTTCTTCAACATAACTTTTTCAGTCTACCTGAGTTCTAGTATGTAGCCATTTTTGATACGCCTTCTTTTTCCTTTTACAGGCTGCCTTGACTGTGTCATTCCACCAAGCTGTTTGCTTCAAACTACCTTTACACACTACTGTTCCAAGACATTCTTTAGCCACTTCTAGTACTGTGTCCCTGTACCTTGTCCATTCCTTTTCCAATGACTGTAATTGACTGCATTCAACTAACTGGTACCTTTCTGAGATCACTGTTATGTACTTGTGCCTGATTTCCTTATCCTGAAGTTTCTCCACTCTACATATGGACCTGACCTCCTGCACTTTCGGCCTCACGATACCAATTTCACTGCAGATTAACTAATGATCAGTGTCATCAAAGAATCCCCTGAATACACGTGTGTCCCTCACAGCCTTCCTGAATTCCTGATCTGTTATTATATAGTCAATGACAGATCTGGTTCCCCTGCCTTCCCAAGTATACCGGTGAATGTTCTTATGTTTAAAAAAGGAGTTTGTGATTACTAAGCCCCTACTGGCACAGAAATCCAAGAGTTGTTTCCCGTTCCTGTTGGCCTCCATATCCTTACCCATAACCTTTTCATACCCTTCTGTTCGATTTCCAATCCTGGCATTAAAATCACCCATGAGCAGAACACTGTCCTTGTCCTTTACTCTAACAACTACATCACTGAGTGCATCATAAAAGATATCCATCTTATCTTTATCTGTCCCTTCACAATGCGAATATACTGACACAATCCTAATTTTCTTGCTAGACACTGTCAAATCTATCCACATCAGTCGTTCGTTTACATACCTTATTGCAACTACGCTGGGTTCCATTTCTTTCCTGATGTAAAGCCCTACACCCCATTGTGCTATTCCTGCTCTGAGCACTATGGGACTCAACTGCTGAGGTCATTAGTCCCCTAGAACTTAGAACTAGTTAAACCTAACTAACATAAGGACATCACACACATCCATGCCCGAGGCAGGATTCGAACCTGCGACCGTAGCGGTCTCGCGGTTCCAGACTGCAGCGCCAGAACCGCGCGGCCACTTCGGCCGGCTTGTCAGTTAGAGGTGGAACTCCGTCACCTCCAAAGGTCCGAGGCATTTTGCTCTGATTGTTGCCAGCATCATATTTAAAGTACCAGGGAAGCAGGTTGCTAGCCTTACTTGCCCCGAGTCCCATTGAGTTTTACCCCTAACGGTTGAGGGACTAACCGGTGGATTTGGTAGTCTTTGACGTATGAGCACAAAGGTGACCACGACGCAGAATATGTCCGAGATGCCCAGCCTTATTCCAAAGTAACTGGTATCCCGACTGTCGGGACCACTTACTTGGCCACTCATACGTTGCCCGTGGTTCATGAACTAGGACATGACAACAGGAACCCACACCATGAACCACCATAGCCCATTAACAACAAATTCTGCCGCACTTTCCTAACTGAAACATTCGGTATTTCGTAATGTTTGTTTGTTAGCACTGTCAACTGTGCGCAGACGCCGCTGCTCTCGGTTGTTAAGTGAAAGCCGTCGATCATTGCGTTGTCCGTGGTGAGAGGTAATGGCTGAAATTTGGTATTCTCGGACACTTTTGACACAGCGAGTCTTGGAATACTGAATTACGTAACGATTTCCGAAATGTAACGTCCCATACGTTTAGATCCAGCTACCACTTCGCGTTCAAAGTGTGTTAATTCCCGACATGTGGCCATTATCACGTTGGAAACATGAACCACCTTAATACAAACGACAGATCCGCCAATGCACTGGCCCTTTATACCTTGTGTACGCGATACTACCACAATCTATATGTGTACATATTGCCATTCCATGACTTTTGTCACCTCAGTGTATATGATATTGCAGTATCACTTTTTATCAGAATCAATAAACTCATTGGCAGTAGTTGAGAATTTTGCTATAGCGTACATTCGTTCGTCTCTGCTTACTGTATCGATCTGTCGGTCTCCCTCTTCGATTCTTACCACCCACACTTCCTTCACTACCAGACTGACGATTACTTGATATCTTCTATCAAATAATCCCTTCTTTAGTCAAGCTGTATCATAAAAAAGCCCTCTCCTCTCCAATTCGATTAAATTTCCTCCTCGTGATCGTGCATCTATGTAAGCATCTGATCTTCAGCATTATTTTGTAGCATCCCATCTCAAAAGCTTTTAAACTTTTATTGTCTTTACTGTTTCTCATCTGACTTTAATTTACGTACATTTCCCCCCCCCCCCCCCTCGCCAGTATGTCTGGATAATAGACTTGTATGGAAATGGTGTGTGTGTGTGTGTGTGTGTGTGTGTGTGTGTGTGTGTGTGTGTGTGTGTGTGGGGAGAGAGAGAGAGAGAGAGAGAGAGAGAGAGAGAGAGAGAGAGAGAGCATCATGAGTGGATGGGGTGGTGGATAGGTAGGTGTCAGTAGGTTGACTCATGGGTGTGTGTACAGCAAGACATTTTATTTTCAAACTCGATTCAGAGACGTACAGCTTCCCGTGATGGGATCTAGGTACAAATTCTACCTCAGATTAATGCAACTTCCATCACGCAGTACTTCATCGCTGAGGAGCTCTTAGGTCCTGTCAGTGTATAATTGCTTTTTAGTATCTTTGATAATCTGTTTCCGTAACATTCTATTACTGTATCGCATCATGATACTTTAGGCGTGTTATTGTTAGAAGTATTATAATATAACTGTATAGATGACACAATTTTTACCACATCCCGTTATGAATCAAATCCTGACGTTTTTCTTCCGCATAATTTCGTCATGTAACGATTTCATCACCAGCTATTTTAGACCCTCAGGTAGTGGGTAATGTTCACTAGACATGCGCCTATTTCAGGGGCATATTGCGTTACCACGTTCACTTAAAGTATTTTATATCGTGGTATTACATGTTGTGCATATGTATTCTCTGATTTATGCGTCACTGTAGTGATGCGGAAACACTCTGAAGAATTTGGCGGCGGGAGACGGAAGCCCCTCTAGTTGGCTTTTAAGCCTTCGTGTATACGCAGAGTGCATCGGCTTAAAACCTTAGAGACACCGGGCTCGTAGCATGTTGTTAAAGCTGTGCTGTAGCAGCAGTGCCGTGTGGACCTGCCACAGTGTCTGTTGACATTAGTTGGCAGATTCCTGCAAGCGATATGAGAGACTTCCACACAACATACGTGACGTATTCTAAATCGTTAAGGCTAAGAGATCAATTGGATTTTCTCCGTGATAGTCCAGTTTTCATCGCTTCCTATACAAAAAGAAAACTGGTTGGACAGCCGAATCAGAATGGCATGTTGTTCGCCATCTCATACTGTCCTGTCCTTACATTCTCATCGCAAAATATGTATCTAACACAACATTCTTAGCAATCTCTTATACATATTCTGAATTTCGCTTTTCAGCGTCAAGCTTACTTGCACGTTTCAGCAGACGTCTCACTAACCGGTGGTTTCCTCTGACAAGGATCTTCTAAAGGCTCCTCCGTTTACGTTTTCCTTATTTTAATTCCCTCTTATTTTTTGCTTTATCGTTTTCTTGATTTTCATCATTCAAAATATTTCAGGTTTTTATTCTCCGATTTCATTTCCATAGAATTTCTTACAAGCTGCCCAAATAGCAATCTTTCGTCGAAAATCGTTTCCTTCGACTGCGACTGCGACAGCCGCAAAATATGTATCTAACACAACATTCTTAGCAATCTCTTATACATATTCTGAATTTCGCTTTTCAGCGTCAAGCTTACTTGCACGTTTCAGCAGACGTCTCACTAACCGGTGGTTTCCTCTGACAAGGATCTTCTAAAGGCTCCTCCGTTTACGTTTTCCTTATTTTAATTCCCTCTTATTTTTTGCTTTATCGTTTTCTTGATTTTCATCATTCAAAATATTTCAGGTTTTTATTCTCCGATTTCATTTCCATAGAATTTCTTACAAGCTGCCCAAATAGCAATCTTTCGTCGAAAATCGTTTCCTTCGACTGCGACAGCCTGCTTACTTATGTCTCCCTTTCTGTGGCAATCTTCCATAGTCTTGCTTCCTAATACTTTTCATATTGTCTGTTGTCCTTCCCATATTTAGAAGGTTTTTAGTACCCATTACCATGTTTCCGTTGTTTTAAGTATCCTTAATGCAAATTTCGTGCTAAGTAAACCGCTTATTCCGTTCAACAGTTGTTCTGTCCAAATTCAGACTATATTGAGACTAGTTTGATGATGTCTACAAAGCGTATAATTGATATATGTCCCCCTAAAACTTATTCCCCTTTTTTCAAATTGTCGTTTACTCCGTTCATTTATTCAACACACCCGTGCAATTGCAGTGGAAACAACCTCAAAATCTGCGTGGCACATTCCTTTTATTTGTGTAAAAACACTAATCACGGTTTCTCTTCAACAATTCGCAATCTGGTGTGCAGTCGGGGTGAATACAGAAGGGCAGCAAACAGTTGTTGGCTGAATGGGAAGATGACGGGAAATTAATTTCAAAGCTATCTTACTGTGCTATATCATTTTATCTTTTCGTGTATTCCTCTCGTGTTGTCTTAGTTTTCCAACTTTATACTCGACACTCTGCAATTAATGTGGCATCACACAATTCCAGCTGTCTGCAGTCTGCGTTCAAAACTTGCTGCCAGACACAATTCAACTGTCTTATACAGGGCTTTCGCGTGCATAAACGAAGCGGCCGTGGCTGTCCATCACAGCAGAGCCACGCGACCTGCTTTCAGGCCTTTGCAGAGGCAGTTACGGGGCTCACGACGTCCAAACTATATATTAGTAGCTTCACCAGGACCGTCTCTGGCCTCGTTTTCTTCATTGGGCACCCACAAACCTGATTCATCTCGTCTGCATTTCCGTATTCACAACTGGGGATGTCTATTTTACCAAATCTGTATCTATTTTACGAAATGTCTCTGTGAGTCAGCATAAACCTTTGTCTCTCAATAACTCTAAGACACTTCAATGGCGCCGGCCGAAGTGGCCATGCGGTTCTAGGCGCTGCAGTCTGGAACCGCGTGACCGCTACGGTCGCAGGTTCGAATCCTGCCTCGGGCATGGATGTGTGTGACGTCCTTAGGTTAGTTAGGTTTAACTAATTCTAAGTTCTAGGGGACTAATGACCTCAGTAGTTGAGTCCCATAGTGCTCAGAGCCATTTGAACATCAATGGCACTACTATTAAAATTTCTGGCAACAGATTTTAACGCAAATGACTATAAAATGTGGCCTTGTGTAGTACAATTGAAGACGACACTTTGTTTATCTCTCACATAAGTAAGTAGAATAATCACTGGTGATGACAGGATCTTATGGACTTGGATGATAGATAGAACTAATTATCAACACAGATTTAGTCACAAAAACATGATTTAAACGAAATATGGATCAACATCATACATTGATTACATGAAAAAAAAACTGTTACAATGCGCTTGAATTGGACAATAACTGCTGCTGCCACAGGCGTTCAGTCAGATTCCTAGTGCTGGTACTCCAGAATACTCACCATACATGTGTAGAAAACTCGAGATGCAGTGCTGATTCCACCTCGGCGTCGAGTCAGATGGTGGAGCTCTGTCAGCTTCTGTCGTTCAGATATACCTTTGCACCCGGACACTTGAGTCCAAAAAAATCAAATCTCCTCCACGGAACGCGACCAAATCTCGTTCGCAGTGTTGCGCCGTTCGTCACTGAATCTGCAGCTCCTCACACTATCTGCCAGGGCGCGAAAAACCTCCGCGTGGAGTTTTCGCCAAGAAAAGTGAAACCGTCAATAGAAAACGTGGAAAACACTCCTGAGTCAGCTGCGCATCACTCCGCGTACCGTACAGCCTCACTCCATAAGACGGGAAAAGCTGTTCCTCCAGCCCCAGTACGTCGACAACCGTCTGCTGTGACGACTTCTGACGTCACCGACCATGGGCCAATCAACACACTGTTAGTTTACGCGTGCAGGAAACCACGTCTGGAGCATTTGTGTGACGTGGGAAAAGCGCCACAGCATTCTCGGCCACCTATTGTCCAACCACTAGCTGTGCTTTCGCGAAATGTTTTCGCCGGTCAAGCTGATACCGATCTTAACGGAAGCAGGAAACAATATGAGACCCTCTACCAAAACGGTGGATTGCGCTTCACGTCGCACGGAAACAACTGCCACTCTTTCTTTTTTTTCCTGGCTACAAGGACCAAATGCCGAGGTCCCCTGCTCCTGGTTCTTCGCTCCCTGTTCTTTTTCTTCTTTTTTCCATTTTTTTCTTTTTGCTTTCTCATGGTCAGTGATACCGCGTAGATCGGGCCGCGTCTGCTGCCGCGGCCCGTGCGCACTTCTCATCAGAACAAGCACGATTATGCCTCACCTGCCGCAGCCGTGGCTGCCGGACCAAAACCAAGCGTTCCTCTCCTTCACCTAAAGTAACTGCATGCAACTAGCTTCGATTGAATACAGCATTATAACCACCGTCAAGCCCCACCAGTATCTCATTCACCACAGTGCATGTAATTATCTGTTCGGTGGAGTAAATAACGTGGAAGAAAGGGGGATCGAAAGGGCCTGGCGTCTTTCAGTTTCTCCCCGGAAACTGCCATGGATTAACTTCAAAAAATGGTTCAAATGGCTCTGATCACTATGCAACTTAACTTCTGAGGTCATCAGTCGCCTAGAACTTAGAACTAATTAAACCTAAGGACATCACACACATCCATGCCCGAGGCAGGATTCGAACCTGCGACCGTAGCGGTCGCTCGGCTCCAGACTGTAGCGCCTAGAACCGCACGGCCACTCCGGCCGGCGGATTAACTTCATCCGAACAGCTATAACGTTCTTAATATATTTTGCTTATAACGAGGGTCTCTAGTTAACATCACTATTTTTCCATTTATATTCCATCTTTTTCTCTGTTCCCATAAGAATGCGGTGTGGAGGGCCAGGCACTTAGCACGACACTCGTCCGGCCGTTGTTGACTTTCCAGACGTTGGAGCCGCTACTTCTCACTCAAATAGCTCCTCAGTTGTCATCACGACGCTGCGTGGACCCATTGCAGTTCTCTCACCAAGGAAAAACGTCCCTGACAGTGCCGGGAATTGAAACCAGGTCGTCTCCATGAGAGTCGGTCACGTGGCCACTTCCTTTTCTGCTACCTATCTCTTACTTTTTGTTTTTTCCCTCTAACAAAGGACTGCCAGTCCCCTCATCGAACACTCTGGGGCACCGTGGCGCCAACACTCGGCGACCGAGGCAGACAGCAAATAGTATAAGCATCTTAAATGATATACAAAGTATCTGTATGCTTTCATGTCTGACTAAAACACTAATAGCTCGAAACACGTTGCTACTAAACTAACGTCTAACATTGATAATCATTAAACAATGTCACTTGTTGCGGTAAATACATATATTCTTTAGTGTTCTTCACGACCCACTGTTACAGTGCCTTTTGCAATTTTATCTGCTAATTGATTGTCACGAAGGCTTCATCGTAAAAACGAAATGGAGTCTTTCGCAAATCTGGTAACCAGATAACATACTTAACTTTTTTTTGTCATTCCCTCATGTTTTAACAGATGTTCTATTATCCTATCCCTTCTCCTTATCAGTGTTTTCCACATATTCCTTTCCTCTCCGATTCCTTACCTTATCAGTCCACCTAATTTTCAACATTCGTCTATAGCACCACATCTCAAATGCTTCGATTCTCTTCTGTTTCGGTTTTCCCACAGTCCATGTTTCACTACCAAACAATGCTGTACTCCAGACGTACATTCTCAGAAATTTCTTCCTCAAATTAAGGCCGATATTTTATATTAGTTCACTTCTCCTGTTTCTTCTGTCACATCAGACAAATCTTCTCCCTCATCGAGGCTTTCAATTTTCTATCCGCTCTCTCCTCAGCGTTTCCCCGTTGCAGTCTTAATGTTACCACCCTTGCTTTCAATGTCACCGTAGGTTGTTTTGACTTTCCGTCCTTCCGACAATCATTTCTTTTTCGATGTCTTCACATTTTTCCTGCAGCCATTTCGCCTTAGCTTCCCTGCACTTCCTGTTTATTTCATTCCTCAGCGACTTGTATTTCTCTATTCCTGAGTTTCCCGGAGCATTTTTGTACTTTCCCCTTTCATCAATCAACTGAAGTATTTCTTCTGTTACTCATGGTTTCTTCACAGCCACCTTTTTTTTTACTATGTTTTCCTTCCCAACCTCTGCGATGGCCCTTTTTAGAGATGTCCATTCCTCGTCAACTGTACTGCCTACTGAGCTATTCCTTATTGCTGTATCTATAGCCTTAGACTACTTCAAGCGTATCTCGTCATTCCTTAGTATTTCCGTATCCCACTTCTTTGCGTATTGATTCTTCCTGACTAATGTCTTAAACTTCAGCCTACTCTTCATTACAACTATATTGTGATCTGAGTCTATATATGCTCCTGGGCACGCCTTACAATCCAGTATCTGATTTCGGAATCTCTGTCTGACCATGATGTAATCTAATTGAAATCTTCCCGTATCCCCGACCTTTTCCAAGTATACCTCCTCCTCTTGTGATTCTTGAACAGGGTACTCGCTATTACTAGCTGAAACTTGTTACAGAACTCAATTAGCCTTTCTCCTCTCTCATTCCTTGTCCCAAGTCCACATTCTTTTGTAACCTTTTCTTCTACTCCTTTCCCTACAACTGTATTCCAGTCCTCCATGACTATTAGATTTTCATCTCCCTTTACATACTTTATTACCCTTTCAATATCTTCACACAATTTCTCTGTCTCTGCATCTTCAGCTTGCGACTTCGGCATGTATAACTGAACTATCGTTGTTGGTGTTGGTTTGCTGTCTATTCTGATAAGAACAATCCTGTCATTGAACTGTCCACAGTAACACACCCTCTGCCCTACTTTCCTATTAGTAACGAACCCTGCTCCCGTTATATCATTTTCTGCTGCTGTTTGTATTACCTTATACTCATCTGACCAGAAATCCTTGTCTTGTTTCCACTTCGCTTCACTGATCCCTGTTATATTTAGATTGAACCTTTGCATTTCGCTTTTCAGATTTTCCAGTTTCCCTACCGCGTTCAAGCTTCTGACATTCCACGCCCCAACTCGTAGAACGTTATCCTTCCGTTGGTTATTCAATCTTTTTCTCACGATAATCTCCCCCTTGGCAGTCGCCTCCCGAAGATCCGAATGGGGGACTATTCCGGAATCTTTTGCCAATGGAGAGATCATCATGACACTTCTTCAAATACAGGCCACATGTCCTGTGGATACACGTTACGTGTCTTTCATGCAGTGGTTCACATTGCCTTCTACATCCTTATGTCGTTAATCATTGCTGATTCTTCCGCCTTTAGGGGCAGTTTCCCTAGGACAAGAGAGTGCTCTGAACCTCTGTCCGCTCCTCCGCCCTCTTTGACAAGGCCGTTGGCAGAATGAGGCTGACTTCTTATGCCGGAAGTCTTCGACCGCCAATGCTGATTATTAATCAAAATTTAAGCAGCAGCGGGAGTCGAACCCGGGACCCAATACGTTTTGATCATGAATCAAAGACGCTACCCCCTTTTTTTAATCTCATTTTGATCTATTTTGTTCGTTGAATTTATTCGGGGCGGACGTCCGAGGACACTCGTTTAGGTTCTACGTTGATCCAGTCACTCAGTTTTTTGTGACAAAGTGTAGCTAACCCTCTGACCGACCACGCTGAGCTACCGTGCCGCCCCCCCCCCCCCCCCCCCCCCTAGACCACTTAACTATATGGGACACGAAATTGTTAGTACGGCGTTGCATAGTTTAGTCTTTAAGACTCATTAGATTCTGAAAACGCTGTGATTCCCAGTTCTGCACAGTGTAAGTTCAAATGGTTCAAATGGCTCTGAGCGCTATGGGACTTAACATCTGAGGTCATCAGTCCCCTAGAACTTAGAGGTCATCAGTCCCCTAGAACTTAGAACTACTTAAACCTAACTAACCTATGGACATCGTACACATCCATGCCCGAGGTAGGATTCGAACCTGCGACCACAGCGGTCGCGCGGTGCCAGACTGAAGCTCCTAGAACCGTTCGGTCACACCGGCCGGCCACAGTGCAAGCCTTCTGACAAGGCTATCAGATCTGTAGCCATTATACAAAGCTTTTCAGGTAGTTTGAAGAAGATCCATTCCCCCACTTTCGGATCTGTACAGGTTGAGCTTCATTGCACCGTCAGTGTATATAGCTTATGCTGGTAACGATTATCTCAGGGTGTTTCGAAAAATTCATCCTATTTCATTGGCTGTATTTTATATAAGAATGAGGAAAGGAATTTGGCATACATTTCAACTTATGCATAGGACTAAAAAGATTTTATTCCCTACAGATTCATCCGATTTTGCAGTGACGTATTTTACATGCATGCACAGACAGCTTCTTTACAGCCACGTATGAGTCTACGTTTTCATTTACCTTCCACCAAAGCTTAAATGAGTTCTCGGCCGGATGCACCATAAACACCATAGCCAAACTCGTCCGATACTTTACGAGCATATTTGTAATTATTCCATTCAGTGCTGTTGCTACACTCAATGGTGTTGGTAGGCGAGACTTTCACAAACCCCCAACAAATTCACATAGCGTTAGATAAGGCGACTTTGGGGACCAACAGTATAATGCGATATCCGTACGTCTCTCACAGCATCTATGAGACAGTTCGATGAAAAAATCATACCACATAATTGTAACAATAGCGTGTGTTGAAGCGGAGATGCAAAACGACTATTGTTGGTTTATTATGACCCTCTCGACATGACGCCCATTGGGTAACGAACGACCCAGTTGTCTAGATGCACCACGAAAACCGCTACTGGCAACCAAATGAACCAGCAAGTTACAACTGGCGCCAACGTAAAGTTGTAGTTTTGATGCGTAAGTTAAAATAGATTTTTAATCATCATTCCTGTAGAAAACTCACTCAGGTGACAAGAGTCACGGGATAGCGACATGCTCCTGTACAGAAGGCGGTGATATCGCTTGCGCAAGGCATGAAAGGGCGGTACATTCGTGGAGCTGTCATTTGCACTCTGGTGATTCATGTGAAAAGGTTTCCGACGTCAATATGGCTGCACGACCGGAACTAACAGACTTTGAACGCGGAATGGTAGTTGGAGCTAGACGCATGGGGTATTCCATTTCAGAAACAGTTAAGGAATTCAATAGCCTGAGATCCATAGTGTCAAGAGTGTGCCGAGAATACTAAATTTCAGGCATTATCTCTCACCACGGACAACGCAGTAGCCGACAGCCTTCACTTAACGACCGAGAGCAGAGGAGTTTGCGTAGAGTTGTCAGTGGCAACAGACAAGCAACAATGTTTGAAATAACTGCAGGAATAAATGTGGGACGTACGAGGAACATATCCATTAGGATAGTGAGCGAAATTTGGCGTTAATGGGCTATGGCAGAAGGCGACAATGCGAGGTGCCTTTGTTAAAACAGCACGACGTCGCCTGTAGCGCCTCTCCTGGTCTCGTGACTATGTCTGTTTGACTCTAGACGACTAGGAAACTGTGGCCTAGTCGGATGAGTCCCGATTTCAGTTGGTAACAGCTGATGGTAGGGTGCGAGTGTGGCGCGGACCTCGAGAAAAGCCAAGGATCCAAGTCGTCAACAAGGCATTTTGGAAGCTGGCAGTGGCTCCGTAATGGTATGGGCTGTGTTTGCATACAATGGGCTGAGCCCTCTGGTCCAACAGAACCGACCATTGACTGAAAATGGTTATGTTCAGCTATTTACAGACCATTTGCATCCATCCATTGATTTCATGTTCCCAAACAACGATAACATGAAGCCGGGCCACGGTTGTACGCCATTGATTTGAAGAACTTGGCTACACTTTCATAGTTAAGGACTGCTACACAAGCAGCATGGCTATTTCTGTGGCGATCTTCCAACACCTTGTTGAGTCCATGCCATGTCGAGTTGCTTCTCTACGGCGGGCAAAAGGAGGTCTGAAACGATATTAGGAGGTATCCCGTGACTTTTGTCACCTCATTGTAGTCTATTGACACTAATACGACCTATTCATGAGTACTGCTCGAGCGTTTGGGATCCCTATCAGGTCGGATTGATGGAGGATATAGAAGCAATTCAGATGCGGGCTGCTAGATTTATTACTGGCAGGTTACTCGTCTAGTTCATCATCACGCGAGTGTTACGGAAATGCTTCAGGAACTCGGGTGGGAGTCTCTAGAGGAAAGGAGGCGTTCTTTTCCTGAATCGCTACTGAGGAAATTTAGAGAACCAGCATTTGAGGCTGACTGCAGTACAATTTTACTGCCGCCAACTTACGTTTCGCGGAAAGACCACAAAGATAAGATAAGAGAGATTAGGGCTGGAACGGAGGCGTATAGGCAGTCATTTTTCCCTCGTTCTGTTTGGGAGTGGAACAGGGAGAGAAGACGCTAGTTGTGGTACGAGGTACCCTCCGCCACGCACCGTATGGTGGATTGCGGAGTATGTATGTAGATGTGGATGTATTGAGATCGGATGGAGTGTGGTATGACACGTATATCATCGTGTACAGGTCTCGACGTTACTTCACAGTAATGATACTAGCTTTTCTCTGATCAACAGAATGTAACAAAGTCTCCGAGGACACTCCCCAATTGGAGGGCGGGGGGGGGGGGGGGAGGGGAGCGACGGCTGCTCGACCTGCACGCTACCGCCCGCTGGAGAGAAAGGAGCCGTGCGTTAGTCGTCCAGGGTGTTTTTATAGCCACACTTTGCAGCCAGCGAGCACAATGGCAGCAGAGCAGCTGGTGGACAGAGCCGGACTATTGTCTCAGCAGCGCGGCCGCCCACGCCGCCTGTGATTCACGGCGCTCGCCCGCGCCTTGCGGAACACACTGGCGTCGCGTCGAGTAGCGGGGCGGCGGCGGCCCTTTGTGTGCCGGCCTGGGGACTCCGCGCAGAAATGCCCCGCTGCCCCGTGCGCTCCTCCTGGCCAGACTCCAGCTGCACTCCCTGCCGTGATTTGCTCTTCGTATCCGGACACTCTCCGTCCCGCAAAGCATTGCCTGTACTTCGAGAAGCACCTCTGTCGTTGTGTTGCGGTTGTGTGAGTTCGGTAGAGAGGACCTTAGCAACAAGTTTCTCCAATTAAATGCGTTGCCTGGCAAAATAATTGAAGCACCTCGAAGGAGAGGAGGAAACCAAACCTCAAACAGGTTTAGAGGGAATATCATGTTATTTGGAAACGATCGAATTATCAGCTGATAGTTTCCAAATGCTTGGCCGACACGATCACCTGATCTCACTTCCTGTGATTTCTGGTTGTGGTACTACCTGAAAGACACGGTTAACCATGGGAACATTCACACATATGGTGATCTCAAGCGCAGCATATCAAGAGAGGTAGCCAGCATACCTATGAACATGCTTCATGCTGCTGTGCAGAATACAATCCTGCGCTTTCAGACTCTTCTGGACTCTTATGGGCGCCTTATTGAGCCCCTTTTGTGGCAGAAATGGTGCCGGTATGTAATGGCATGAGGTACCGTAGCGACACATTAAAAAGTGTTTCAGTTGAATTGATTCTACTTTATTTCTCTTCCTCGTGCCCTTGACATTAATGCTATCAAGTTGGTACTCGTATGGTAGTTAGCTTCCGTGATGTAAGGTGTTAAATAGGGAAAGTTTAACTATAACCACCCGGTATAGCCTTCGTCGTAAAGTAATGCAGAAGTGCTAGAAACGGTGATATTAGGGCGGCCCGGATCACCAGAAGTCACGGCCACCAGCACCGTACGTCGGTATCATCGGTGGTCAGCTCGGGGCTTCGTAAGGCCGACAGACAGGAACGCCTTCAAGGTTCAAGCTATTCGTGGCTCCGCGTTCGTGCATCAGTCTTCGCTGTGCCGCGAATTCCTCGGCCCACGGGCCTTCCTGTGCACTTCCTGGCCTGTGTCCAACAGCTGCCTGATCCCCTCTGCTTTAATTCACTGCCGCGCTACAGCCAAAGCAGAGAGTTTCATGGCGACGACATTAAGCTAGCCTTCTGGTTTTCGGTAGTCAATAATGAAATCTAGCAACATCGCTTAGATTATGCTCATCCTTAACATACACATTGTGGTGTTTTATGTAACGAGAATAATAAATGTGGAATTCTTATTAAATGTAATCCAGGTTCTAAAAATCTAATGTTTTTAGTAAATACGAAGAGTTTCTGACGTTACCAATCGGTTAAAAATTGCCGTATGTCCATAGTTTTCGTACTTACTGCAGATTCAAGAGTTGTGCTGAGTATATACGACCACAGCAACTGAATAGTTACCACAGTTACACTAATGGTAACAGGACACTTTGCACCTCATTTGTTTACCAGTATTTCAGATGATTGTCAGGGTTTGCAAGATCTCCTTTGCAACTAACATTGAACGACGTTTGATCTCACAGATTTTGCAAAAGATGTCAACTTTTTACTTCAAATTTCCTCTCAGATCATTCTACAGTGTTCTTAGATCTCTCTAAGCGAATGCCGGGCGTTTCCCCCTAAGTAACTACCGAATTCTCCCCCCCCCCCCACACCTCCACCGCTTTCCCTTACACAGTCAGTTTTAGTTTTGCTTCTCTGAAAACTTAGTTGTCAACGGGACATTAAACTCGACCGCTCTTGCCGTCAGTTCATTCTCGCGTTGTTATTGAGCAACTATACCACTCACTTTATTGGGAATACTGAGAGGTAGTCTTCGGACCATAGCGACCGTATACGCCTAATTTGGAACATCAATGGCCAACAATCATCACAAAGATCAAAAACGCAAACAGAGTCGTACAAGGATACGTCGCGTCAGCAACTGTAGCTGATGGTTCAGAGCACTACGGGACTTAACATCTTAGGTCATCAGTCCCCTAGAACTTAGAACTACTTAAACCCAACTAACCTAAGGACATCACACAACACCCAGCCATCACGAGGCAGAGAAAATCCCTGACCCCGCCGGGAATCGAACCCGGGAACCCGGGCGTGGGAAGCGAGAACGCTACCGCACGACCACGAGATGCGGGCCAACTGTAGCTGCTCTTGTATTGATGGGGACGAGAATGCTATTACATAAATCGTAGGCAGTCAACCAATAGAAACAGCCATTTGTCTTACCATTCGTCCTTCATGTTATTCTTAACAACTCGTCTAGTTCACGTGTACGACTATCGATCCCAGCTTAAGAACCTCACTGTCATTGCACTGCAGCATGACGAAAGACCAACTTTGTAGAATTCTGTTAACCTCAGATACTTGTTGCAGTGGTATGTAACTGTCAATATTTATGTAGATACGTTGTGTGATAATGATCCACTTCATAAAATGAGGTGGCTCTGTTGTCAGCATACTGGGCTCGCATTTGGGAGGACGACGATTCAAACCCGCGTCCAGCCACCCTCATGTAGGTTTTTCGTGACTTTTCTAAATCACGTCCGGCAAATGCCGGGATAGTTCCTTTGAAAGGACACGGCCGATTTCCTTCCTCATCCTTTTCTAATACGATGAGACTAATGACCTCACTATTTCGTCCCCTCCCCCCAAATCATCCAACCAACCAATGATCCACTTCATGTGACAGACTCTGTTCGTCTCTGAAATACATCTTACCGAGGAAATGACCACCTAGTTAATAAAGCAGCTACTGTCCAGTCATCTTTTGCTAGCGATGTAAGAGGGATTTCGCAAATTTCATTCCTGCCATAGGCATCGGTTCTGCGTGGTATGTTGGAAAGAACAGAATGTTCTCTTTGTACTGCTTTCTTCAACCTTCCATGTGATTGGACAATATGTCTTGGCATCGTGTACCAGCTAGGTTTTCCTTCAATCAACCCATGAGTGGAAACAGGCGTTCTCGCTGTGTATGGTGCTCCAACAAGTTGCTGACTGAGGACATCGTTGCTTTCCCCGGTTCTGTGTATTTATCGAACCTTATTTTGTCCTGCATGTTTAACAGAGGAAGCGGCCTGTGTTCACAGAATGGAAGGAGGAAATGAACTACGGATGCAACGGCGTCACTGTTGTGCCCGGCTGACAAGCGTTCCCCCTGCACTCCGCTGTTACCAGCGCGACTCATTGAGATGCGACACACCACACACCATCTTCCCAGAAGGGCGCGTCGCTAGCTTCCTTCCTACACCGAGTCCTTCTGCTTCTTATTTTTCCCGACACGAAGCAGACGTCACAGCAGCCTTTTTTTATTCAGTTAAATATTACATGACTCGGGGTCACCTTGTCATACACAGTACATACATCTACATCTACATTTATACTCCGCAAGCCACCCAACGGTGTATGGCGGAGGGCACTTTACGTGCCACTGTCATTGCCTCCCTGTCCTGTTCCAGTCGAGTATGCATCGTTGGAAGAACGACTGTCTGAAAGCCTCCGTGCGCGCTCGAATCTCTCTAATTTTACATTCGTGATCTCCTCGGGAGGTACAAGTAGGGAGAAGCAATATATTCGATACCTCATCCAGAAACGCACCGTCTCGAAACATGGACAGCAAGCCACACCGCGATGCAGAGCGCCTCCCTTGCAGAGTCTGCCACTTGAGTTTGCTATACATCTCCGTAACGCTTACCAAATAACCTGTGAAGAAATGCGGCACTCTTCTTTGGATCTTCTCTATCTCCTCTGTCAGCCCGACCTGGTACAGATCCCACACTGATGAGCAATACTCAAGTACAGGTCGAACAAGTGTTTTGTAAGCCACCTCCTTTGTTGATGGACTACGTTTTCTAAGGATTCTCCCAATGAATCTCAACCTGGCACCCGCCTTACCAACAATTAATTTTATATGATCATTCCACTTCAAATCGTTCCGTACGCATACTCCAAGATATTTTACAGAAGTAACTGCTAGCAGTGTTTGTTCCGCTATCATATAATCGTACAATAAAGGATCCTTCTTTCTATGTATTCGCAATACATTACATTTGTCTACGTTAAGGGTCAGTTGCCACTCCCTGCACCAAGTGCCTATCCGCTGCAGATCTTCTTGCATTTTGCTGCAATTTTCTAATGCTGCAACTTCTCTGTATACTACAGCATCAACCCCGAAAAGCCGCATGGAATTTCCGACACTATCTACTAGGTTATTTATATATATATTGTGAAAAGCAATGGTCCCATAACACTCCCCTGTGGCACGCCAGAGGTTATTTTAACGTCTGTAGACGTCTCTCCATTGAGAACGACATAGTGTCTACGAGCGACTTATGTCCCGTTATTTTGACTTTCTGTAAGTAAAATCTGTGGATAACTGAGAAAAAAGATGTGAAAGAGCCGTTGCGTTGTCTCCTTCTCCTCCGGAGATTTATTACGTTCTTTTCGAGTCTTGTAAAGATGGGTTTTCACTGTCTGTGATCGCAGTATCGAGCACTGGTTTAGGATGCCCTTCTTTCGGGAAGATTCCATAGTCGTACAGAATTTCTGAAATGAGTCGTTATATCACGGTATCCTTCCTCCAAAGTCATTAATAGTTCAAACGTAGCCTCATTATGTTGAATTGTTACAAATCAGGTATTGCTTGCATATAGCATCGACAGAACTCTTTACTGACATGCGATTTAAATATAACACAAGCCAGCCGGGGTGGCCGAGCGGTTCTATCACGGTTATATCACGGTATCCTTCCTCCAAAGCAATTAATAATTCAAACGTAGCCTCATTACGTTGATTTGTTATAAATCAGGTATTGCTTGCATATAGCATTCTCTTTTTACGTTCCGAAATGTTCTGCACCGAAAATCTTCTCACAATCAGTAACATTTTAATTTACTATTTGCAGCCATGACACACTATTATTAGTATAAAGAAGAAGGTCCAGCATTACATAATTATAGTGTGCGATAATAATCAGAACAGCTGTCTTCCTCTCTTACAGTATGAAGGAAAATAGCCTAAAATCATAGTGAACTTAAATGACAAGTATAATGTGCTTGTAGACAAGTGTAATGTGCTGCGAATACATAGAAAGAAAGATCCTTTATCATATAGCTACAATATAGCAGGTCAGCAACTGGAAGCAGTTAATTCCATAAAGTATCTGGCAGTAGGCATTAGGAGTGATTTAAAATGGAATGATCATATAAAGTTGATCGTCGGTAAAGCAGATGCCAGACTGAGATTCATTGGAAGAATCCTAAATAAATGCAGTCCGAAAACTAAGGAAGTAGGTTACAGCACACTTGTTCGCCCACTGCTCGAATATTGCTCAGCAGTGTGGGATCCGTACCAGATAGGGTTGATAGAAGAGATAGACAAGATTCAACTGAGAGCAGCGCGCTTCGTTACAGGATCATTTTAGTAATCGCGAAAGCGTTACGGATGTTATTGAAACTTTTGTTGTGCTATTGTTATTTGTTGCTTGCGGTTACACTGTTGCCATTTTAAGTAAAAAACCCAATTTGCCACATCTATCCGCTTTCGGTAGTATTTCATGAAGGACACTGAGGCAGAGGTCACAAGTCGATAAGATTCGACTGTTACTTGAGTTATAAAATGGTTGAAATGGCTCTGAGCAGTATGGGACTTAAGATCTGAGGTCATCAGTCCCCTGAACTTAGAAATACTTAAACCTAACCAATCTAAGGACATCACACACATCCATGCCCGAGACAGGATTCGAACCTGCGACCGCAGCGGTCGCGCGTTTCCAGACTGTAGCGCGAGCGTGGGAGGGAGCAATATACTGCTTGACTCCTCGGTGAAGGTATTTTCTGGAAACTTCAACAAAAGCCCGTACCAAGCTACTGAGCGTCTCTCCTGCAGAGTCTTCCAATGGAGTTTATCTATCATCTCCGTAACGCTTTCGCGATTACTAAATGATCCTGTAACGAAGCGCGCTGCTCTCAGTTGGATCTTGTCTATCTCTTCTATCAACCCTATCTGGTACGGATCCCACACTGCTGAGCAATATTCGAGCAGTGGGCGAACAAGTGTACTGTAACCTACTTCCTTAGTTTTCGGATTGCATTTCCTTAGGATTCTTCCAATGAATCTCAGTCTGGCATCTGCTTTACCGACGATCAACTTTATATGATCATATCATTTTAAATCGCTCCTAATGCCTACTGCCAGATACTTTATGGAATTAACTGCTTCCAGTTGCTGACCTGCTATATTGCAGCTAAATGATAAAGGATCTTTCTTTCTATGTATTCGCTGCACAACACTTGTCTACAAACACATTACACTTGTCATTTAAGTTCACTATGATTTTAGGCTATTTTCCTTCATACTGTAAGAGAGGAAGACAGCTGTTCTGATTATTATCGCACACTATAATTATGTAATGCTGGACCTTCTTCTTTATACTAATAATAGTGTGTCATGGCTGCAAACAGTAAATTAAAATGTTACTGATTGTGAGAAGATTTTCGGTGCAGAACATTTCGGAACGTAAAAAGAGAATGCGGAAGGATTATATTACGGGTTTCGTGCCCGTCTTTTTCTTTTCCTTGGTTGTTTGAGCAGACTAAACAGTGTACCTTTGAGTGAAGACTCTCTCGCCCACAGCTTTCAAAGGCAGTGCCAATCCAAGCGTCCGTCACAGAGGGTGTCTGAGCAGAGGTCCCTTCACTTCCCAGAACTGTCAGCGCCTGCTCTCTCACAGACGGCCCCTGCGGCCAGCCAGTGAGGGGAACCAGCTGCGGCCGCAGCGCTGGCTTTGTCTCTACAGCCTGACGCCGTCTGCACCAGCTCGGAATGTGGTGTCGTGCTTTGCAGTCAACACCACTACTGTAGTTCTGTCACGTATTGCCTACACCCCGTGGAGAGGCGGCGACAAATATCATCTGAACTCTTCAGAAAATCTCACACCGCAGGAAACACTAGAAAGGTAGGATACCTTCGACAGAGAGACGTGGTTCCTGGCTAAATGAAGCGATACATCTCGGCAACTCCATTACTATCTCACACACAGTATCTCTGAAGAACAAAATACGCCGTGTGTCACTTTTGTAGTTTCGAATTAGTATGAATATTTAACGTCCCTCTTTGTGAATATTTCGGTATGCCAGTTTCGGTATGCCATCTGTAAAAATATCGAAAAAAGGAAAGATAGCGAAAAAATAACTTTTTCTCATTAATCATGCCCAGTTTCTTTGATCTGAAGAGAAAGTTTTTTTTTATTTACCTGTCTCTGTATTGACTCTTATTTACTGCCCCCGTCTTTTCATTAATGATTTTTCAAGTTCTCTGTGACAAGAATTGCTATTGGTATGACTTGGGTGTTATGAGTACCTCAATGACGGTTTAAAATCGTCGAATTAGATTTACGTACACGAATTTCATTCGCGCACACTTGCACCTAGTAGACGACTGCGTTTTTAAGAAAGAATTATTTATCCAAGCTTGCTGCGAATATGCATAGTGAATTAAATGTTGCACTGTAACTAAATGCGTATGAGTGTACAAATTCACAGGTCTGAAAATCACTCCTTTGTCGGTCCTAGGTTATTTTCTGACTCTCGTCTGTTTAGCTTACCTCTGAAAATTTTTATATGTGAGAAATACCGTGTTGCGTCGTGGTTCTGTGTACGTTAAACTGTAGGTTCCCGCTATAATTTTCTGAATCAGTTGTTTCAAAAGTCGGAGGAAGGGAAGGATACACCACTTTCCACTAGGACCATACCTAGCAAAGCACTGCAGTAATAAAAGAAACATTCGCATTTAGAATAGCTTTACCTATTTACGATAGAACCAAGGTCTTAAATAACAGGAGACAAAGCAAATGACAGAAGATTAGGATTTAAGGTCTCGTCGACGACTTGGACATCAGAGTCCAAACATGAACTATGAATGGGTAGCGATGGAAAGATATTGCCAGCGTCCTGTTCAAAGGAAACATCCCGTTATTCGCATTAACTGGATTATGGAAATCTCGCAGAAAGCTAAATCCGGATGGCCGAAAGCGGACTTGAACCTCCGCCCTGCCGAATACACCGTCTCGGTCGCTGCACCTCGCCCTACACCGAAGGTAAAGCTGAACACAAAAAAGACAGCTGCAAAACTATTGTTAGTTAGCACAGTTTTAGAAATAAGTACAAATAGGCTTACTAATAAGTCGTTCTACTTTATTACATCTTATTACTTATCGTAACTGCTCCGGTACTCATGGAAACCTAGCATCGAATCGAAAATCAGTTTTTTTAACACTGCTTTCCAGCTCTTTCCATTACAATGTTATGAAATAATCACTGTAAAACTTTTGACTAAACGTTGTCGAAAATCAGAACACTACGTTTCATTTTAATGTAGTCCTTATAGTTTGCTTGTAGTTTTGTGTCGGGGATATTATTTTACAGTGTGTAACCGGCATAAGTGCACTTATTTCAATTGGTGACTGAGGACGGTGTACTGAACATCGTTACACCAGTATTTACGTAAATTGCAGACAGATAATTATAGCTGTTGTAAGTCGTATGTTTTTCCGTTGGTTAATACCTCCAAGTATGTGTGGCAAGAGCAAGGCATTAATGCTTATTTTAGACTGGACGGGAGGAAAAGTGTTGAAGTGTATACAAGGGCACGCAAAACGGTTAGTCTGTATAGATGGGAGTAGGCCACGTAGTGGTACAATTACGACCATGTAGAAACATCAGGTTGTAAAGTTTGTGACATGTTTATAAGAAGACTGACGCAGAGGAAAAAAAAACCAACACACTGATGTATATACAAATTAAGGTACCAAATGTAAAAATATCTGCACTTATACCTGTTCCACCTTGTATTTACATCATTTGCTGGGTGTTAGAAGAATTACCTTTTACAGGCGATTTCTCAAATGGAATGGTGAAGCAGCAGGTAAGAGTATTCGGTTTCAGCTTTCGCTTCGAAATCCATTCTAAGTTTCAAAATGTCGAAACTTTGTAGTGTGGGCTACGATGTCCGACCTTCCAGCACCTATATGGCAGCTACGGAGAATTCCTCCACTTTTCGTACCTAGAATATTCAAATCATTTCCACATTTTATTCGATGTGTTCAACTTTATTATAGTTAATTATCGGAGAACGTCATAGTTTCTTTTTATGCAGCTACTTACATTTCATATGGTAGCCGCTAACATTTTAATGACATTTCTCTATAAGTGGCTTAAATAATCATCGCAGAATTAAGCTAATTCTACTGAAGATATGCTCATACTCTAATTAACACGCTCAACTGAATATTATAGGCTCATTTAATTGTTTTGTCCTACTTCTAGGCCACTGAAGTAAATCAGCAGACATAACTGTTTTCCAGAAACCAAATTTGAGTACTAGTCTTTTATTTATTGTGTTTTCTTCGGTTTCGTTTGAGAATGCATGAGATTCTTTTACTTTCCGTGTTAGATACAGAGAAATGACGGTTGCAGCCATGGCCTACATTCAGGGCATAAATAAGTGATGCGTTTTATGAAGAAATCTGAGTATCGTTAATAAACGACTTTTGTAGACTCATTTACTTCCGTTGTCAAACGAGGAACACGCACATGAGAATGGTGACGTCTACGAATTTTATAAGAGGCTATCAAACCAAATCCCATTAACTAAAAAATGTAGAAACTGAGATATTAAGTACTGATTTATGATGGATGTCATGAAACATTTTTGGGGGAGAAAAGTATGAAATATTTATGGGACTGGAAAAATATGTGGAACTCAGTCCTATAATCTAACATACGTCATCCTGTAGCTTAGCAGTTACTTCCTCGATAGCTAGTGGTTACGACAGTGGTTTCTGTGAACGTTGGCTCAAATTGAAGTTTTCTCTCTCCTCGCTTCAAAACGAACACTCACGGGCAAAAGCGTTGTTACTGTGTGTTTCCTGAACTGAGGCAACTATCAGGTCGGCGTGAGAGGCAAGGATGGGAACAACGAGATCTGCACAAGTGAACTGTCGCTGTATTCTTCATCATATCAGTCTACAGCATATATAGGAGAATAGTCTCCGTTTCATCATCAATATTTTCTTAGTCACTGAATTTTGATGTAAAATTTGCCCATATTAACGGTTTGTAGTTTCAGACTTTTCACCTAGCCCTGTTGTTGTTGTCTTCAGACTAAAGACTGGTTTGACGCAGCTCTCCATGCTACTCTATCCTGTGCAAGCGTCTTCATCTCCGACAACTACTATAAGCTACATCCGTCTGAGTCTGCATACAGTTTTCATCGCTTGGTCTCCCTGTAAGATTTTTATCACTCACACTTCTCTCCAACACAAAATTTGTGATCCCTTGATGTCTCAGAAGGTATCCTATAACCGATCCATTCTTTTAATCAAGATGCGCTATAAATTTCTCGTCCGACAATTCTTCTTAACTAATTATGCGTTCTACCCGTCTAATCTTCAGAATTCTACTGTAGCAGTACAAGTCAAAAACTCGGATTCTCTTCTTATCTGAATTGTTTATTGTCCACGTTTTATTTCCATACACAGCTACACACCAGACAAATAATGTTTTTATTCGATGCTAACAAATTTCTCTTCTTCAGAAACACTTTTTTTGTCGTTGCATTCTACATTTTATATCCTCGCTACATCAGCTATCATCATTTATTTTTCTGCCAAAAATAGCAAAAGTCTTCTACTTTTCTATGTCTCGTTTGCTAATCTAATTCCCTCAGCATTTCCATTATCCTCGTGTCACTTTCGTTGCTGTTCGTTGCAGAGTTTTTATATGCAATGCGCACAGTGTGGCACTTCCTACACAACACATTGCTTAGAGAAAATCGTTTGCAGAGAACGTTAAATGCGCATATTAATACTCTAGTTGTTAAACTGAGTGCGGCACTGTTCAGTAGGTTCTTTACTCTCCTGTTACGTAGCTTCACTGACTGCGTAAAACATGCTGTTTGCGCTGAGATATCGCTTTTCATGAAGTATCGTCTAGTTTCTGTGATGGATTGTTCTTCCAGATGCCACACCAGTTTCTGCTGCACTGGAGAGGAAAACCGTGTGCACGGTATGAATTGTGTTCTCTACTTTTATTTCGTTATTTATTTGGCTCTAACCGATTTTTTTGTTAAAAGTGGAAACGGGAAAGCTGCTCAAATTATTACTAAACATATGTACAAAACCGCCTATAAACGACACTCAGGCTCGTAGGCAAACGCCTATTTTGGCGTCTCTCATTATCTCTACTGAGTAAGCACTTCGCATCTGCCCTTTCTGGTGCCTAAATGCAGAGTAACAATATTTACTCAGAGATACGAAGGACGCAGCAAGTAGAAATCTGCATATCAGTCCTCTTTTCCCTAGTATTTAGCTAATTCTGTGAGCAAAGATATAAGCAGACGACTCGCTTTCTGAACTGTTGCGGTGGAAATATTGGTGTTTCTCCATTTCTTACTCTTCTAAGTATACTGTTACTGTTGATGCTGCTAATGAAGCAATTTGAAAGCAATGAAAACGATAACACAAAAGTAACTGCTTAAGTGAAGGAGGCACGCACAAGGTGAGTCAGGAGGAAAGATATATGGTTGAATTTTCTCATTTTGGGAGCACTGAAGGAGCGATTTGCTTTACTTGCTAAAAAAACATTCAAAAACCTAGATAGCATAAAACATTTCTTTATTTAAGACAAACTGTATCGACATACTATGCTTTAATCTTCAGGTATTACAAATCTTCTTGTTGTGAAACATGTTCATTTCATGTTGATCAAATGGTTCAAATGGCTCTGAGCACTATGAGACTCAACATCTTAGGTCATAAGTCCCCTAGAACTTAGAACTACTTAAACCTGACTAACCTAAGGACATCACACACACACATGCCCGAGGCAGGATTCGAACCTGCGACCGTAGCAGTCCCGCGGTTCCGGACTGCAGCGCCAGAACCGCTAGACCACCGCGGCCGGCTTTCATGTTGAGCCTCACACAATGTTGTCAAGTGGATAAAAACCAGCACTTATGACAAACCTTTTCTAATGTGCTGATTTCGCGTTGAACCTCACGCCATGTTGTAAAATGGGCAAAAATCAGTACATTATGAATAGTGTGTCATAAGTGCTGGTTTTTATCCATTTTACAACCTGGCATGAAGTTCAACGTAAAACGAGCACGTCTCACAACAGAAAGATTTTTAAGATCTGAAGATAACAGCATAGTGTGTCGAGAACCGTTGTCTTAAACAAAGAAATATTTTATGCGACCTATACTGTTGAATGATTTTTTTTAGAAAGTACATGCTTTGAGGGGTGGTAGTAATTCTAATTCTGAACAAAAAACTTGTAATAAACATATGTCATTTTCTTAACCGTATCCGACATATAGCTGTCTGAAAGCCACGGGCGTTAGTAGGATGTCCTTCTTCACCCACACTCATATGCGAATACAACTAAAGCAACAACAGGCTGTGTAGTGTTATCTTTACTGACCATTTCATTGCGCACTTCACTTGTACATGGTGGTGCTGGTATTTTACATGCGTGTGCTCAAGTAAACGACCTCGTAAACTGACATATGGCCGGGAGACCGGTGTGCTGACCACATGCCCCTCCATATCCGCATTTAGTGACGCCTGCGGACTAAATAAAGATCACACAGCGGCTTTCATGGCCTGTTCGGGCGGAGTTTAGTTTAGTTTTTTGGGTGCGTAAAGGACCGTACGAATGAGCTCAGGTCATCAACATAGCATTTGTCTGAAAGAGCCACAACATGCATCGCAGTTGACTGAGGACTGTTTGAACGTCGTTTGTGATGCTGAAACAAAACATTAGATCACAATGTTTCATTTACTATCACCTGCATTTGTCCTGTTCCCCACTGTTTTCATTACTTCTTCTGAAACTGTTAGGAACAGGACATACGTTCATATGATTTTTTTGCTGAAAATCACTAATGCTACCACCCCTCAGAGCATGTACCTTTCCTCCTGATTCACCCTGTATTTGAGATGGTGTTACGAAGGTGAGTGGTGGGGTCCCAAAAAGACTGTCCGGCAGAGTTGTCGGGAACGTCGCTGTACCAGCAGAGGCCGGCGCTGACCTCGTAGCGCCGGCAGTCAGCCAGGGTGTGTCTCCAGCCGCTACCCTGGCCGTCCCCACCCTACCTCACCCTTTGTCGTCTGCCGTGCCACGCCTTGCGACGCTACGCCGCCACACCGGGTGCAAGAAACCCGCCACCACCACCCCTTCTTCCACAGTACGCTGTTGTATGTTGATGAGGGCTGGAGCCAAGAACAGTTCTGGCAACAGCCTGCGCCCTTGTTTTCAGCTCGGAGCAGTTCTGGGAACAGGTTCTGCTCTTTGTTCTCAGCTCAGAACAAACTGTTCAGTAAAGCGGTAGCGTACGTGCTAAAGACAAGTCACGCTAATTAAGTAACTCGGCGTTTATCTGTTTGTGGAAAGAAAAGCATAGCTCATTTGGAGGTAATTATATTCCTGCTGCTGAGGCAAAATGTCTCCCCCACCCCTCCTTTTAACTCTCTATTCGTAAAGTCATCTTCGTAACTGAAATGATCAATGTACTCTCCCGTATCAGTAATCGACCCAAGCCCATACGGTGAAATAAATTATTATCTCGAGTGTTTAGCCGATAAGGTGATGCTGCAGAGTTCCTGGTACCAGAATATACTCGAATATTCTCCGATACCAATAAGGTCTCCCTGCAATGTCTCGTGAAATTGTTGACAGTGATCCTTCTGTCGGATGGAACGCTAACGTTCGAAGTCCACATAGTGCTTATCCAGAGCAGCTGTACAATTGTACTTTATTTTCCTCCCCTTCTTTCATGTTCGCATCGCTAAGCAAACACTAGACTGCAGAATCATTGATGACGTCTACCTCTATACATGGAAGCGCCAAAGAAGCTGGTATAGGCATGCGTATTCAAATACAGAGGTATGTAAGCATGCAGTCGGCAACGCCTATATAAGACAAAAAGCGTCTTGCGTACTTATTAGACCAGTTACTTATACTACAATCGCAGATTATCAAGATTTAAATGAGTTTGAACGTGGTGCTGTAGTCGTCGCACGACCAATGTGACACCATCTCCGAGGTAGCGATGAAGTGGCGATTTTTCCGTACGACCATTTCAAGAGAGTACCGTTAATATCAGGAATCCGGTAAAACAGCAAATATCCGGAATCGGTGCAGCCAGGAAAAGATCCTGCAAGAACAGGACCAACGACGACTGAAGAGAATCGTTCAACGTGACAGACGTGTATCTCTTTCACAAACTGGCTGCATATTTCAATGCTGGGCTATCAACAAGTGTCAGCGTGCGAACCATTCAACGAAACATCAGCGATATGGGCTTTTGCAGCCGAAGGCCCAAGCATGTATCCTTGGTGACTGCACGAAACAAAACTTTATGCCTCGCCTGGGCCCATCAACATCTACATTGGACTGTTTATGACTGGAAACATGTTGCCTGGTCGGAGGAGTCTCGTTTCAAATTGTATCGAGAGGATAGAAGTGTACGGGTATAGAGACAACCCTATGAATCCATGAACTCTGCATGTCAGCAGGGGACTGTTCAAGCTGGTGGAGACTCTGTAATGATGTGGGGAGTGTGCATTTGGAGTGATAGGGGACCCCTGATACGTCTAGATACGACTCTGACCGGTGGCACGTACGTAAGCATCCTGTCTGATCACCTGCATCTATTCATGTCCATTGTGCATTTCGACAGACTTGGGGAATTCCAGCACGACAACGCGACAGCCCACACGTCCATATTTGCTACAGAGTGGCTCCAAGAAAACTCTTCTGAGTTTAAACACTTCCGATGGCCACCACACCCGACATGAACATTATGGAGCATATCTGGGATGCAATGTGCTGTTCAGAAGAGATCTCCACCTCCTCGTACTCTTACGGATTTATGGACAGCCTCCAGGATTCACGGTGTCAATCCCATCCAGCACTACACTACATTAGTCGAGTCCATGCCACGTCGTGTTGCAGCACTTCTGCGTGCTCGCTGGGGCCCCACACAATATTAGGCAGGTGTACTAGTTTCTTTGGCTCTTCAGTGTGTAACAGCTACACGTTTCGTATACCAATAATCCTTGATTCCTAAATGACCCTTGAAGCTTGTTAGCAGTTACACCTTTTTTAGAGATTACACATTTCGTGCACGCTTCACAGCTTTCGGGAAGACAATGCCAAACCGTTTCTTCCAAGAACCACTAAGAATGGAATGCTGTAGAGCCGAATTACTTCTGAATCTTGTTAGCAGCTTACAAGGTTTACAACAACGAAAACAATCAATTATTGACAAAATTATATAATTCGATAGATAAAAAGTCTACTCACCGAATGGCGGCAGAACGTACTCATGAAAGACGTGATTGGCAAGCTTTCCGGAGCCAGTGGCTCCTTCTTCAGGCAGAAGAGGGAAGGAAAAGTACTGGAGAGGTCTAGGAAAAGGGGTAGATTTTGGGAGAGTCACCCAGAACCATTGGTCAAGGGAGACTTAACATTCTCATCCCGTATGGTAAGTCTCCCCTGACCCGCGGTTCTGGGTGACTCTCCCAAAATCTACCCCTTTTCCTAGACCTCTCCAGTCCTTTTCCTTCACCCTTCTTCCTTACCCTTCAATCCTTCTGCCTGAGGAAGGAACCAATGGCTCTGAAAGCTTGCCAATCGCAACAGTCTTTTATGTGAGTGTTCTGCCGCCGTTTGGTGAGTAGATTTTTAACCTTACAAGGTACTTAGTTTGTCAAGAGACACCAAATAGTGTTTCCTTAACAGTAGCTATCACTCTGAACTTCATGACGTGAACATTATCCAATTACAGCAATTACTGGGTCTTCCTTCTCTAAAAAGCGGCCTGGAAGAGCAAAAAAGTTCTTTATACGTGATAGATAACACAGAGAGGAGTCGTCCATCAGCTCTCCTGATGGTGCACGAGGTCAGTCAAATAAAGGTCGTGACCCACGCAGTGCCCTCTAGGTTGTTCTACGAGCCGAAAAGTAGCGAATCAGAACTGCAAAGGCGAGAAGTAGTCATGCAAATGATTAACGGCTGAATGATGCAACATTGGTAGTCGTGTACGAAATTTCACAGTACGGAACGATGCCATAGTCTTCGTGATCTGTTTTTACTGTCAGCATGCCTACCATGTAACGTTTCCAAGTATTCCCATCCAGCCAAAGGTGGAGGAACTACCAGTAACTAGCACACAGGTAACGCCATTCATTAGGATTCTGCATCGACATATCCAGAGTCGCCGTAGACCTCATATCTTTGATTAAAATCAGCATGCGTTACCATTGGCTACTGTTGCAAAAACGTCACTGGGCTTGCACTCTCACCAACCTCCGCGACAAGAAGACCATCAGTACTAAGAAGCAATGTTTTAGCTTTCGCCTCAGAAACTCCACATTTCCCATTTCTCGGCAAAAAGTAAAGTTTTGTGGCGTGGTTGGCTGGGAGACCCCGAAGGGCAGACTCAGCCACCTAATTGTAAAGGTTTCTCCTGTTCTTCGCTCAAGCTGGTACCTCTCCTTCACGAAGTGTGAGATTTATGTGCTACGTGTATCTGATAGGTGTAGAGGACTGTAATGGGTGCGTGTGTAGTGTGATGTCATGTTTGCGGTGTACGGTGATAAAAGAAGGGTCAGGGTGGGACCCGGTGCCAGAACGTAGCCTGCTCCAGTGGGATGGCACTACGATGGCCCCCGAGCTTAACGTTCCCATCCGACGGACTGATTATCATCAACTCTGTCAGGTACTCTCACTCCATAGACACTGTGGAGAGGTTTGGAAATTAATCCAGAGCATTGCCGCATTGTCTTATGACCAGGAACTTTACGCCACAACCAGTCCTCCACTTTGTAGGAAAGTGCAAGGGAAAGTAGTCAAAAGTGTGACATAGGTGGGTGGTCACCCATCCGAGTACCGGTCACGCCTGGTGTTGCTTGACTTCAGTGTTGCGCGACCTCTCCCGCCGGAGGTTCGAGTCATGGTTGTGTTAGTTGTACTTAGCATAAGTTAGCTTACGTTAGTTTAAGTAGTGTGTAAGTCTAAGGGCCGATGACCTCAGCAGTTTGGTCCATTAGGAATTCACACACATATGAACATTTTGACTTCGGTGATGTGCCGTGAAACGGTGTACTCAATTAGGCCAGGTTGTTGACAATCTTTCCCGGTGCACCAAAGGAAGTGATTTTGACGATTTGAACAACTCATCTTCAAGAGAGAAAAGCGGTGTATGTAAGGCTCATTTTCCACATAATGTTGCCGTTCACTTCAGGTACTTGAGTACCTTTCCAAACTACTCCATATTGACACATCGAAAGACCCCGATGATAACGCGATCTGTATTATTCGTAACTTTCGCCACGAGGCCCCGCAAGACATGCCTTTGCCACAGAGCTAATATACACTCCTGGAAATTGAAATAAGAACACCGTGAATTCATTGTCCCAGGAAGGGTAAACTTTATTGACACATTCCTGGGGTCAGATACATCACATGATCACACTGACAGAACCACAGGCACATAGACACAGGCAACAGAGCATGCACAATGTCGGCACTAGTACAGTGTATATCCACCTTTCGCAGCAATGCAGGCTGCTATTCTCCCATGGAGACAATCGTAGAGATGCTGGATGTAGTCCTGTGGAACGGCTTGCCATGCCATTTCCACCTGGCGCCTCAGTTGGACCAGCGTTCGTGCTGGACGTGCAGACCGCATGAGACGACGCTTCATCCAGTCCCAAACATGCTCAATGGGGGACAGATCCGGAGATCTTGCTGGCCAGGGTAGTTGACTTACACCTTCTAGAGCACGTTGGGTGGCACGGGATACATGCGGACGTGCATTGTCCTGTTGGAACAGCAAGTTCCCTTGCCGGTCTAGGAATGGTAGAACGATGGGTTCGATGACGGTTTGGATGTACCGTGCACTATTCAGTCTCCCCTCGACGATCACCAGTGGTGTACGGCCAGTGTAGGAGATCGCTCCCCACACCATGATGCCGGGTGTTGGCCCTGTGTGCCTCGGTCGTATGCAGTCCTGATTGTGGCGCTCACCTGCACGGCGCCAAACACGCATACGACCATCATTGGCACCAAGGCAGAAGCGACTCTCATCGCTGAAGACGACACGTCTCCATTCGTCCCTCCATTCACGCCTGTCGCGACACCACTGGAGGCGGGCTGCACGATGTTGGGGCGCGAGCGGAAGACGGCCTAACGGTGTGCGGGACCGTAGCCCAGCTTCATGGAGACGGTTGCGAATGGTCCTCGCCGATACCCCAGGAGCAACAGTGTCCCTAATTTGCTGGGAAGTGGCGGTGCGGTCCCCTACGGCACTGCGTAGGATCCTACGGTCTTGGCGTGCATCCGTGCGTCGCTGCGGTCCGGTCCCAGGTCGACGGGCACGTGCACCTTCAGCCGACCACTGGCGACAACATCGATGTACTGTGGAGACCTCACGCCCCACGTGTTGAGCAATTCGGCGGTACGTCCACCCGGCCTCCCGCATGCCCACTATACGCCCTCGCTCAAAGTCCGTCAACTGCACATACGGTTCACGTCCACGCTGTCGCGGCATGCTACCAGTGTTAAAGACTGCGATGGAGCTCCGTATGCCACGGCAAACTGGCTGCCACTGACGGCGGCGGTGCACAAATGCTGCGCAGCTAGCGCCATTCGACGGCCAACACCGCGGTTCCTGGTGTGTCCGCTGTGCCGTGCGTGTGATCATTGCTTGTACAGCCCTCTCGCAGTGTCCGGAGCAAGTATGGTGGGTCTGACACACCGGTGTCAATGTGTTCTTCTTTCCATTTCCAGGAGTGTAACTGTCCCGGCGCGCGTGGCACGACAAGAACCCGCGACCACGCTCTGCCGCAGCTCCTCGCCTGAGTTCGCTGCGGCACCGGAGTCACGCGCGGCTGGCGACGTGCGCACCGCGGCTTATAATCAGGCACTTTGTGTGCCCGCAGCGGCCGCTCTGTGACGTATGAAGCGGGCTTGGTGACAGTTTCAATTCCCACCGCCACGTGCAGGCGCGCCACGGCGCCCAGTCCTCGCTATGGCGCCTGACGCTTCCGGCGCCACGCGCCCATCTGACGTGACGTGACGTGAAGTCTTGCCTGTCGTTCAACGCCAAAGGTTATACGTCGCCACAAGCAGAGGATCATGGGAAATGAAATAAAATTCTGTCTTTGGCAATACATTGGAATAACGCCAAAGACTGCGTTTTATTGGGAGGGCACTTATAAAATGTAACAGATATACTAAAGAGACTAAAATGTAGACTTTCACGGCTGGAAATGTCATGTCCATTATAATTATCCGGGCTGTTATGTTGTGGTCGGTTGATGAATTCTGTGCCAATTCCCAACGTTTCGTCCCCGTCTGCGGATGACATCTTCAAGGGGGCTGTAGCTCGATGGAAGGTCCAACACACTCACTGGGTGTGTTGGACCTTCCATCAAGCTACAGACCCCCTTGAAGATGTCATCCGCAGAGGGGGATGAAACAATGGGAATTGACACAGAATTCATCAACCGACCACGGCATAACAGCCCGGATAATGATAATGGACATGATACTAAAGAGACTGCCTACACTACGCCTGTCCGTCCCCTTTTATAATACTGCTGCGCGGTATGGGATCCTTATCAGATAGGACTGACAAAGTACATCGACAAAGTTCAAAGAAGGGCAGCACGTTTTGCATTATCGGGAAATAGGTGAGGGAGTGTTAGGGAAATTATACTGGATTTGAGATGGACATCATTAAAAAAAACGCTTTTTTCGTTGCGGAGGAATCTTCTCTCGAAATTCCAATCACCAACTTTCTTCTCCGAATGCGAAAATATTTTGTTGTTGCCGACCTATAGCTCCCACGAAAAGATATAGATGTTCGTGCTTCCCGCGCGCTATACGACATTGGAATAACAGAGAACTGTGAAGGTTGTTCGATGAACCCTCTGACTGGCACTCAAATGTGATGTAAATGTAGATGTAGATGAAGTTAGTCGGCTTGTACTCGCGATATTTCTAATTATCTCAATCGGACCATCGTAGAACATTTAGGAAACCAGGAAGTCAAGGGACATTTTTCATTATTCCTTGGTATTATGACAACTCTCGTCTTCTGTTTTCTGTTAAATTCAATTGTCCTATTAAATAATGTTAGGTCTTGGGGGGAAAGATCCTTCGACGAAAGAACAAAAATAATCAGCAGTAATTTTAACACATTCGACAGCTTTCGTGATGACTTCTACAACAATGTGAGATTTAACGTATCATTTCCTGACGGTGCATGTGTACTCGTCCTGTTCGCTAAAGCGGCCGCTGAAGCTCGTTGCCAGAACCACCAAGGCACAGGGATTTGTTGAGCACTCACATGGTGGGCCAGTCTTACCCCATTGTTTCTAATCGGTTTCCTTGATAGTAGGCGCTTTCCAGCTTCAGTTTGAAAGAAACTTGTGCAATTCCTGGCAAGAACCAGCAATTTACAGAACAGCGCTTCTAGTGGGAGCAAAAAATAGTCTGCGAAAATGCCTTCATTCTGTTCCTGAGGTTGATTGGCTGAAAGGGCTAAGTATTAAATAATTGGGTGGAACATTTTGGAGCCCACAATACCGGAAGTCGGCAAGCAGCTATCGCAAGGGTTTGAGCGAAGTAGTGTACTCTCTCTGACGGAAGTTGTGATTTAATGAGCTGATCGCTTCCAGAGTTGGAGTAAGCGATCCCTCCCAATCAGCCAAACTGCTTTTCAGTTATGGAAGGATTACGACAAAGGAAAGTTGGTTCCCTGGCGCCGGCGAGGTGTACTGTTTACCCATATTCCGCATTTTTCGGCGACTGATGTAATTTATTGACTGTGAAGGTGCTGGCTATAAATAAACCTCATAGGAGAGCGTGGAGCTATTACCTAGCTGACTGTGTCGAGCTTTAATTGAAGTCAATAAAGTCCATTTGTTTCTGTGGAAATTTAAGTGTGGTGCTCTTTGTGTCACTTTGTCTCTTTTGATTTGTCGCATATTCTACAGCCATGGGCCTTCTTGAGCGATGCGCCACCATCTGACAAATCTAGCCATATCGATAGTACACGTTCTCTGCCGTTAGTCTATCACAATGTGTAATTTCTCTAAGTCCCTTAAACGGTTCGCTTATCTCATTTTATCTGCACGCAGATGATTGAAGAATGTCTCTGCAACCCTGCCTCCTTATATATTCCACGCCGCTTACACACGTTTCGTACGCTTCAGGTGTCTAAGCGCCCAAGGGCACTCATTTCCATACTTAACCCTTTGACTCCCAGTGATTTCTGCCTGAAACCACAATTTTATTAATCTTTTTTAACTGCCAGTGCCTATCGCATGAAATCACGGACGGTATTGTAAGAAAGAGACTTCTACCAGTACAATGAGGTATTTCTACAAATGCAGTGCATTGTAGGAGTCACTTATGGCGTTCAAACAACAGTTGGCGCGGAAACCGCGCTACGCGATTGTAGGAGATTCTGACAACCTGTTTTTTTTTTTTTTTTTTTTTTTTTGTACTGGTCGTTTTGAGGAATTCACTGACAGTGAGTACGAGGTGGTTATAATTAAAGTTCAGGTACTGACGGAGGTCCAGTTCGGGATATAATGATCGTCAAGCAGCGGAACTTGGTAGATATTCTAATGTGCTATTCTAATATGTTAGCGGAATCGATGTTCGCTGGAAAAAAAAATTTGTTCCAATTTTGGTCACCAGATGCGAACCTGGCACTGTGAATGCTACGGAGGTGTATAGAAATTTGTAATGAGTAATATTTTAGGAACAGGACGTGGGCAGAAAAGGTGAGAGGCTCTGAGCACTATGGGACTTAACATCTATGGTCATCAGTCCCCTAGAACTTAGAACTACTTAAACCTAACTAACCTAAGGACAGCACACAACACCCAGCCATCACGAGGCAGAGAAAAAATCCCAGAAAAGGTGAAACAAGTCAGAGACATACTGTTGATTCTATTATTAACCTCCACTTACAGAGTTTTTGCAATATGAGACGTCGACGAAATGTGGTACAGCACGAGATTTTCACCTGGTGACCAAAATTGCAACTAATTTTTTCCAGCGTATATCGGTTACGCATTAACTTATCTACGAAATTTCGATGCCATTCAATAATTACAGCCCATACTGGACCGCTGTGAGTAGCTGCATTTAATTATAACTACTCGGCACATCGAAGCTATTGTTATGTAAATTTCAGTTTGTACTGGTCAAGACGGTGAGGAGTGGACATCCGAGTTTGGGGCTTCCCTTCATTTTGAAGCAAAATTTCGAGTTGAACCATAACGGAAATTTATTCACGTTCAATATAAAGCGTCACCAGTATAATGCCTCAAGCTCAGAGGTGTCGAAACAGCGGGCTGAGGGGAAGCCGTCAGGGAGGGCAGGGTAAGTGCGTCTGTTCGATTCTGGAGCCGGCAGAGAAGAGAACGTCGCCTTCGTGGCTACGTCCCATCCCTGATCACCCTAGGAGCTCACGTCATCCATCCCCCGCACACTATTAGTTCCCTCTGATCACAGCGCGGAAGCAGCGGCGCCATGAACTCAACGTTTTACGCATGGATAGTCTAGTGGTACTCACGTGTGCAGCTCGTGGCGTGACCTTAGTGGTTAGCCAGGACAAACCAGATCAGAGCTGGTTTTCTACACTAACTTAACTTGAAAGGCAGATTATTTTTTTCGAAATTTTGTTTTTTCCCTTGCATAATCCCTTCTGAACAGCGGCCCTGCACAGCACTACTACTTTTATGAGCACTATTGAAAAGAAATCAGTGTGACAGTACGTAGTTATGACATAAAAATTATTATATTTTAGGCCCATTTTACTTGTTATTTAGGACCATAATTTGTTTTAGGCGTTATAAGTTCATGAAATTTTCGAAATGTGGGATTTTGTGTAGAATAAATGCGCATTTGCTTTCGAATATATCACATGAAAAACTGGTTGAAAACTGTACGTCCGTGTGGTTCCAAAGTGAAAGCACCTACTTAAAAGAACTGATTGCTTACCTTTTGCCAATTTCACCTCATTTTTGTCACTTACTATGATAAAAAAGATTGTTGTTGTGGTCTTCAGTCCAGAGACTGGTTTCATGCAGCTCTCCATGCTACTCTATCCTGTGCAAGCTTCTTCATCTCCCAGTACCTACTGCAACCTACATCCTTCTGAATCTGCTTAGTGTATTCATCTCTTGGTCTCCTTCTGCGATTTTTACCCTCCACGCTGTCCTCTAATACTAAATTGGTGATCCCTTGATGCCTCAGAATATGCCCTACCAACCGATCTCTTCTTCTAGTCAAGTTGTGCCACAAACTCCTCTTCTCCCCAATTCTATTCAATACCTCCTCATTAGTTATGTGATCTACCCATCTAATCTTCAGCATTCTTCTGTAGCACCACATTTCGAAAGCTTCTATTCTCTTCTTGTCCAAACTAGTTATCGTCCATGTTTCACTTCCATACATTGCTACACCCCATACAAATACTTTCAGAAACGACTTCCTGACACTGAAATCTATACTCGATGTTAACAAATTTCTCTTCTTCAGAAACGCTTTCCTTGCCATTGCCAGTCTAAATTTTATATCCTCTCTACTTCGACCATCATCAGTTATTTTGCTCCCCAAACAGCAATACTCATTTACTACTTTAAGCGCCTCATTTCCTAATCTAATTCCCGCAGCGTCAACCGATTTAATTCGACTACATTCCATTATCCTTGTTTTGCTTTTGTTGATGTTCATCTTATATGCTCCTTGAAAGACACTGTCCATTCCGTTCAACTGATCTTCCAAGTCCTTTGCCGGCTCTGACAGAATTACAATGTCATCGGCGAACCTGGAAGTTTTTTATTTCTTCTCCATGGATTTTAATACATACTCCGAATTTTTCTTTTGTTTCCTTTACTGCTTGCTCAGTATACAGATTGAACAACATCGGGGAGAGGCTACAACCCTGTCTCACTGCCTTCCGAACCACTTCTTCCCTTTCATGTCCCTCAACTCTTATAACTGCCATCTGGGGTCTGTACAAATTGTAAATAGCCTTTCGCTACCTGTATTTTACCCCTGTCACCTTCAGAATGTGAAAGAGAGTATTCCAGTCAACATTGTCAAAAGCTTTCTCTAAGTCTACAAATGCTAGAAACGTAGATTTTCCGTTCCTTAATCTGTCTTCTAAGATAAGTCGTAGGGTCAGTATTGCCTCACGTGTTCCAACATGTCTACGGAATCCAAACTGATCTTCCCCGAGGTCGGCTTTTACCAGTTTTTTCCGTTAAGACTAATGTTTTGAAATATTTTATATTTATCTTCCGAAGTACAACCACCACTTTGAAACAATTAATTGTTTACATTTGCCCATTTATTCTAGTGTGCGTTGCTTACGGTGATAACTAACGTTAATTCTGTGCAAAAAATTGAAATTATATCTTTTTAATATAATTGGGATTCAAAGGATTAGAGGCTCGTCATGATGATGTTGTGGTTGATGAGTGCGCGACAGCCGTGCCTCTGCCTACACGCGCACCTCTCCAGACGCGCGGCTCCCTCCTCCTGCTGGTGTTCTGACTGGTGGACCGCCGGAAGCGCGGTTGCTCCGTCTGTGTGGCCGGCAGGGAGGTGTGCCTGCGCTGGCCGCCGCGTCGTGATGGCGCAGCGCGATGACAGCTGGCGCCGTGTTTCAGCAGGTTTTTACGCACCTAGCGTGGTCGTAACTTTTAATTGCCTCTGTCGTTTACGTTTCTTGCCACCTTCCTTAGACCGAGTGCCCTCATTACTCTCTGAGACGCACAAGCGCCTGACACACGCCGGCCCTGTTTCCTAGCAGATAATAACACCACAGGTTTGCAGCTGTCGTTCCTTGCGCCGTCGTAAACTGAACTCGTTACTCGCGTTCCAGTCGTTTATCTGACAGTGGGCTCGGAATTTCGCGAGTTACAGACCACTCTCCTTGGCCGTATCGGTAAGCACTTCTGGCTGTTATCTCGATTAGTGTGTCACAGAAAACAGCTTTCTCCGTTAGTGAGTATGGGTCAGAAATATCCGCTTGTGAATGTGACGAAGAAAGCAAACATTGTGTATTAGTCATTGAAACAATAAATCTTAAACTCGACAAATAACTATCCACATGATGAGGTATTAGAATAGATATGCATTGTTGTTTAGAAAAGTTGTAAGTCCAAAAATAAAAGGCGACATATAATGGTAAACCGTTTTCCACTTCGGTTTGGATAAGAGAAGAGTGTTTAGGATAAAGAAAAGAGAAAACATTAATTACTTTCTAATGTCCCGGCGACGACGATATTACTACAGGTTGAGTACAAGCTCTTGTTATTCTTGTCCTAAACCAATTTGGATGAACTACGGAAAATATAAACCTGAACTCGAGTTTAGTGTCTCGACTGCCACGCCACGAATTTAGATGTTTTGTATCAGATAGACCTACAAAACCTAGTCTCGGCGTGAGAAGCAACATTAGTTCTTCAACTTCGTTCTGTAACAGATTGCAGATTATCAAGTGCCAATAATCAAATGTACGAGGGTTGGACCTTAATAGTGGCAACTATTTATTCACAACCGATACAAAAGAGTTACATGTTTTCACCTGTTACTTTCCTTCAAAGTAGTCACCAGCGTTGTGTAGGACGCGTTGGAAGGCGTAGTATACCGTCAGCAGAGCCTGTTCTGTTGATGGTGCGAATGGAGCGGTCTAAAGTTATGGTGATTATCGTGTACGACTGTGATGGTGTTATCCTAACGCATTACGTTCCTCCACGGCATACCGTAAATGCACAGTATTACTGTCCTTTTTGCAGCATCACCTGCTACCAACTTTGCGAAAGAAGCGGTGACACTTCCTGCGCAAACTCACCCATCATTTTGCACGACAATGCGCGGGCGCATACAGCGCAAGCTGTGGCTGCTCTGTTCGGGGGGGGGGAGTACTGTACCATCCACCATACTCCCCGGACTGGAACCACTTCGTGGCATTCGCTTCAGAACTGTTCCACCGATTCGACAAGCAGCAGATCGTTCCGAAAAAAATGGCTCTGAGCACTATGGGACTCAACATTTTAGGTCATAAGTCCCCTAGAACTTAGAACTACTTAAACCTAACTAACCTAAGGATATCACACACACCCATGCCCGAGGCAGGATTCGAACCTGCGACCGTAGCAGTCCCGCGGTTCCGGACTGCAGCGCCAGAACCGCACGACCACCGCGGCCGGCCAGATCGTTCCGTTTGCACCATCAACAGAACAGGCTCTGTGGCGGCGATCGGTTCTACACAACACTGCTGACTACTGTGAAGGAAAGTAACAGTTGTAAACATGTAACTCTTTTCTGTCGGTTGTGAATAAATAGTTGCAACTAATTAAGTACCAACCCTCGTACATATCAGTCAGGTAAGAAGTAAGAGCTTGAAGAAGAACTTACTTTTCTCGTTGAAAATAGCAGCTACGTTAAGCCGAGTGGCACCGAACAAGTTCTTAATTTTCTACAAACTAAATGCTTATATGAAACTAGCAGCAGACTCTGATGAACAATCTAATAAACGATAATTTATTTGCATCACTTAGAGAGGCGTTGGCTAAAGCTCATGGTTAACAGTCAAGAGGAATGGGGTTTGAATCCCCATCCGAGCATTCTGATTTCTGTTTTGCGTACTTTTCCCTAAAACCGTTTGGGGTAAATACTGGAGTAATTTGCTTTGCAAACATTAAAGTTTCCCTATAATCCTACATATCATAGGAACTCTTAATTCCATGCGCGGCTGAAGCATGGAAAGAGTATCTGCATACGAACTTCAGTTCGACACTTAGTTTATTCATTATAGCAACGGGGGGGGGATTAAAGAGGATTGATAACAAGATTTTGAAATTTTGAAAGTAAAACACAGCATTCTATACTGAGAAAACTAGAATAACTCAGTGGAAGAATTGGGATTTGGTGCTAAAGGAAATTTTCAAAAACTAAACAAAAGACGGACAAAAGCATGAAGTGGTCATTTCAGTCATAGAAATGTTTGACCTAGTTACGGACCCCTCACGCTCTAGCAGTATTTTAGTATTCTTCCTAAAGAATATTACATACTTCAGAGAAATAAGCCCACAGTCGATATATATTTTCAATGAACCGAATACTGTCATTGCCTTTACCCATATCTACATCTCACGCTGTTTCCAACTTACACCGTAAATGTTTTAAATATTTGACTAGATTTCACTGAAGATTTCCTTAGGTTATCGCGTCACCTGTCAGATACCTTAAAGTCAGACGTAAAGCTGTCCACCGCTCACCGATGCACCAGCATCGCTATGTCTGTAGAAGTTCTGCGTCCATAACAAGATGCTGATTGTTGTCCGTCAGGAAATCCTCGTACAAGTCACAGACTTCCCAAATAAAACGCTATTTTTATCGTGACTAACTATGGACAAGAAATCAATGCGGTACCAACATAGTGTATCAGATCCATCAATAACAGACATTGTGAGGGTAAACCTTACACTTCTTTCATGAAATGTAAATGAAGAATCTTAGTCTACATTGCCAAAAAGGACGTTGTTATAAAAATGTATGCTTGTAGACAACAAGAACTTACACAGAAATCTGGAGTGGTCAAAGAACCTTCAAAGAGTAGCGTTTTACAACACAAAAGTGGAGTAATTCTGTCGTCAGTAGTACTTTTGATCATATAAATGTATGTAGGAGCCTTCGAGAAGCCACTCTACGTGGCCGGAAGACGGATAAAATTTCATTAGTTTATATCGCCGTGAGACCAAACGCTCGAACGCAATAATCATAACTGCAATATTACTCTATAAGGATCCACTGGAGATCAAAACTCGCTTATAAAAGATACATAGAAAATACCCCTGAACGACCTACATAAATAATAAACTGGTATAAACTATTACCGTTTACTGGATTATTTGGATGTATACTATTAGTGAATACTGCTGAACGCCCAAGAGGTCTATCTGGAAGAAACGGATCGTATATAGCAGGTGCTTATAATAAAACTAAAGGTGTTCCGAGTGCTGCAGTGCGGGCTGTATACACCGCAGGAAAAAAAACGGTTCAAATGGCTCTGAGCACTATGGGACTTAACATCTGAGGTCATCAGTCCCCTACAACTTAGAACTACTTAAACCTAACTAACCTAAGGACATCACACACATCCATGCCAGAGGCAGGATTCGAACCTGCGACCGTAGCGGTCGCGCGGTTCCAGACTGAAGCGCCTAGAATCGCTCGGCCACACAGGCCGGCATACACCGCAGGACGCTGTAACATCGTAGGAATGTTGATAAATCGACGCGTTAGCAGGATATGCGAAAAACATAATAGTTCCACATTTTGCCACCAGGTGAAAATATAGCACTGAAAGCAGTCAGAACTTGGTGTGCGTGCAGGAAAATGGGAGGAAAGATCAAAAACATGATAACGGTGGTTCTGAGACGTTTATTAGGATACGGTCCCAAGTTACAACATATATACAAAGTGGTCTCTTGATTCAAGTACATGCTGCATCCGTAAAACGATATAGTTACCAGCTCCTCGCAGCCTATTCGGTGTAGTCTGAGCGACATGTAGTCGAATGCTATCCTTCACATCAGGAGTTCGATCCCTCATAGACACGATCTTTCAGATGACACCACAACCGGAATTAGAGGGATTTAGGCCAGGGGATCTGAAAGGCCACAAATCTTGAAATCGCCTAGAAATGACGCGTCGTTACCGAATGTTTCTCGAAGCAAATCTTTCGTCTGTCAGGCGACAGGTGTCGTCCCATTTTGCATGAAACTAGTGGTGTGGAAAAAATTGCGTTCTTGCAAAGCTTGAAACATGTGATGCATAAGCAGGTCTTTACAACGTGCAGATGTCACTATACACCTAAATGACCTGAGAGATGTCATCTGCACTAAGAGAAACTGAGCCGAGAATGAAGGAGCTTGTGAAACCGCGACACACAATATATAAGCTGAGTGTAGTGGATGTTCCTGCACAACACGTGGCGGAGTAGAACACCATATTCGACAGTTCTGTGGTATCGTGGCACCGTGAAGAATAAAATGTGCCTCGTCCGTCCAAAGAATATTCCCCACCCACATGACATTCATTTGCGTGCGTAGCAAAAAAATGACAGGCAAAGTCATGATGCTGTAACCTGTCTTGGGACCCCATTTGGTGCATATTCTGAATCTTGTAGGGATACCAGTGTAAAATGCACCGCAAATCTTTTGAACTGTTGCCCACGGGAGAGACAATTCCTGACACAGATCGAGGACTAGCTGCAGAATTTAAGGCATGTGCTGCACGATTGGCGGCAATTACAGCAACTGCATCAACAACTGCCATGGGAATGGACCGCCTGCCCTCCCTGCTGCACACCTAATTCTCCTTTTTCTTCAGATTTCTTGATCATATACTGTAGTCCATTTACTATAATGCGACCCCTTCGCACGTGCTTCTGTCGGTGATCTTTCGCAATGCAGCGCTGCTATTGCTGCCGTTCTAATAAAACAACTTTACTAGCAGTGCACGGTCTTTCTTCTGAATAGCCACTGCGTTTCGTACGAAAAGCTTCCAGCTTTACAACAGTCCGCCCCCTTAACTGAATTCTGAGCGCGTCTGACTGTCGTGACGTGGGCCCGGTTCGATTCCTGGCCGGGTCGGAGATTTTGTCCTCTCGGGAAATGGGCGTGGTGTTATGTTAATCAACATTTCATTATCATCTACACGCAAGTCGTCCAATGGAGCGTCAACCGGAAAGAGTTGCAAGTCGGCTAACGAACTTCTGTCTATCGCTTGAGCCTTGTCCCGCAGTTACGCAGGGTCAGCCATCGTTAATCGGATTTGGTATGTTAATGGTTAAGGGATGGACGGATGCCCTTCCTGCCGCCACCCCGTACCCCTCGGGACGGAACTAGGGTACCCCAACTGTCTGCGTCGTGTGAAATCCATGGAATAGTACGAATGTGTTCAGATGTCTGCGAGCCGTGTAACTGAGGCGGAACATGGGGACCAGCCCGGTATTCACGTAGCGGGATGTGGAAAACCGCCTAACAACCACATCCAGGCTGGCCGGCACATCGGCCCTCGTCGTTAATCCACCGGGCGGATTCGATCCGGGGCCGGCGCGCCTCCCTGAGTCCAGGAAGCAGCGCGTTAGCGCTCTCGGCTACCCTGGCGGGTAAATCGGCTAACGATCTTCCCCGGATGGGAACTCCCGGCCGGCAATGCCGTACGATCATTTCATTTCACCTCTCAAAAGAAACCAACACGCGTCGCCAAGCGACAAAAAACATACTGACGTCAAAGCAGAAAATATTTCATATCCTGAGTATTTACAGTGCCATATTTTCATCTGGGTGGTAAAAAGTGGAGCTATTATCTTTTCAGCATACTCAGCGACCACACTGATTTTTTAACACACCTATGATGTTTCAGCATCCTGTGACGTATATAGGCTGCACTGCAGCACTCGAAACACCGTCAGTTTAATTACGACTACGCGGTATATAAAACAATGGCTTTCCTGGTATGGAGGACCGAAATCAGCGACCTTGACAGACAGACAGAGAGTGCTGCTGACGCACCCAGCACGGACGCCATAACGACGGCACCCCGAGCTGCACGTGCACCAAGAGGCGGCAGCTGGTGCTCTACCCCCTGTCCTTGATCCTTGCTCTGACAGTCGCGGCGCACGCTTATCCCTCCACGTTTCTGGAGGCCGGCCGCGCTTCCGCGTCCCAGGCTCCTGGAGGAGCCGCAGCCGGTGGTGAGTAACCACACCACAGCACGCTGTGGCCTTGGCCGCCGAGGCTTCCCCAGCGCACGTCCGACTTACTCACCCGCTTGCTCGCTCCAGACGGCAGGTTGCGGCATCTGCACGCCAAGGTCGCACGTAGAGCAGTGGCCGCTTTGGAGGCTATCTCACTGGCTGTTCGTGTATACTGTATGGAAAACACGGTGGGCTGGCACCATTTATCTACTGTTCGCTTTCACACTCTACCTGTTTCCGCTACTTCTCCTTCAAGTACTCACCTGATCAGAAGCGTTCACATACCTTTCAATGGAAGTTGAAATGACGTGAGTCATCCCTTGCCTTTACGACGTCTTGAACTCACCTGCGCCGGTCGGGTGACCGAGCGGTTCTAGGAGCTTCAGTCCGGAACCGCGCTTCTACTATGGTCGCAGGTTCGAATCCTTCCTCGGGCTGGATGTTTGTGATGTCCTTAGGTTAGTTAGGTTTAACGGGGGTAGGACGTCAAACTGGCCGACTTCGAGAAGGAGAGGCACTACAGGACATTTTAATTTGCACTGTCAATACTTTTACAAATAAATTCATAAAACTTTGTCAGCATGACCAGGAAGGCTTCAGGCTTCACGTTCATAGCAGTGGAAGTTTAAAAACACGAAAAAAATGATATTTTTTAAATGTGAAATTTCATGATTTTTTTCACTTACTGTTGGCTCCATTTGTTGCTATAGGTACACTTTTCTTCATAAGTAAGAGAGATTCTTCGATGAATTTTGCACAGCTTGAAAACCATACTTACAGGTGTACGAAACTCTAGAATTTATTTAATCTATGGAAAAATGAATGGCCTGTTACGTTTTAAACTTCATGATTGGAGAAAACTCGAATTTTATAGTTAATTATCTCAATTTCTACCACAGTTTTTAACAGATTTTGGAAATTCTAGAGTTTCATACACCTGTAAGTATGGTTTGTATGCTGTGCAAAATTCATAAAAGAATCTCTCTTACTTATGAAGAAAAGCCGGCCACGGTGGCCGTGCGGTTCTAGGCGCTTCAGTCTGGAACCGCGGGACTGCTACGGTTGCAGGTTCGAATCCTGCCTCGGGCATGGATGTGTGTGATGTTCTTAGGTTAGTTAGGTTTAAGTAGTTTTAAGTTCTAGAGGACTGATGACCTAAAATGTTAAGTCCCATAGTGCTCAGAGCAATTTGAACTATTTTATGAAGAAAAGATTACCTACAGCAACAAATGCAAGCCAATACCAAGTGAAAAAATGATGAAATTTCACATGTAAAAAATATTTGATTTGTTATGTTTTTGAACTTCCTCTGCTATAAGTGTGAATCCTAAATCCTTCCTGGTCATGCTGACGATGTTTTATGAATTTATTTGTAAAAGGATAGACAGTACAAATTAAAATGTCCTGTGGTGCCTCTCCTGCTCCAAGTCGGTCCGTTTCACGTCCTACCACTCTTAAGTAGTTCTAAGTCTAGGGGACTGATGACCTCAGATGTTAAGACCCATAGTGATTAGAGCCATTTGAAACATTTTTGAACTCACCTGCAGACACTTTCAGTGAGGGTTCTGAAAGTGATTCTTGAAGTTTTCCCGGCGTACTGAATATTCGATTTCGGGATTCCAGCCGGATCACGTTGACTTCTTGCCACGATATTTCGGCTGGCAATCGTCCGGCCATCTTCAGGTGAGTGTCCTTCACTGGAGACTGTAAGTTCCCTGAGTCAACTTTATAGCAAAAAATTGGCGCGAAAACAGTATGCTCATTGGGCTCCGTCACAGGAGTGTCCTCTTTCGAAATCCGCGCCCTCTAGAGCTACTGTTATACCTGTGGATCGCATTCCTTGCCAGTGTGGCAAAGCTTACATCGGTCAGACGACATGCACAGTACGTGAAAGGTGGGTTGAACACCGTAACACCATGTGAAGCTTTCGGCGAAGTCCTTCCTTGGGATGTTGTTCAACTCGCTCGTAAGATTGGCTTGAATGTCGATTGCGTCGCCAAAGCGTTGGCACTGCATGGAAATGTCTGCACTTTGTAATTTTGTGGTAGACTCGCATCGATAACACCAAGTCTCGTCATCAGTGACAATTTCCTTCCGGAAAAGAATTGTCCGCATTTTGCATTTCAATCAAGTCGTGGTAGGCGTAGTTGTTCTTTTTCGGGAGTCAAGGTGTGCGGGATAAACTTTGCACACAGTTTTATCTTCTTCGAAAGATTCTGGAGAATGCCTTGATCACTTGATTTAGAGATTGTTGCGCCAATGTGATTTATTACACAGCAAGGTTGACTTACTACGGCCGCACGTCCACTGCTTAACACTATCTGCTCACAAGTCACTGGTTGAATGTACATCAGCTGTTGTTCACAGATGTTTGTTCACACAGCTGCTGACGTCGCTTATACGCCAGAACTAAAATCAGTCTCGGAACTTTTTGGACGGACGGTGTACCACTTCTTCCGCTGCCTGTTTAGTTTCCAATTATCTTTATTGGCTCTCTTTATTATTATCACCCTACTATTATTTATAATACGAAACCTGTGTTAAGCAGCCTCTTAATATATCGTGAGTGCTTGTATTATCTTCCCTTGTTACACGATTTCGTAGTGCATCAGCAGACGCGTTCTGAAATCTTCACAGCCGAATGGTCACTGTCGACTTCCAGATTGGAGCGAGGGACACGCAGTAACTCTCCTCAGGGAGACAGCGGGACGCAGCGGTTTTCAGCCAGCCTCGGACTCGGTCTCCTGACCGCGTGCCGCGGCGCGACAAAAACTCTAGCGACGTCTTTATCTGGACGGTTCGCCGGTTTTATGGGGATTACGAGCGCTGCCCTGTGTCGATAAGTAGCGGCCGCAGATAAAGCGGCAGAACACAAGAGCTCTCACGTCCCCAGACCGTCCAGCCACGTTGTGAACCCAGACCGACGGCTGTGCTTTATGGAGGCCCGCTGCGTAACTCGCGTTCCCCTTCCCATCACTTCACGCCAGGACTTACGAGCTACTGTCGCATCACGAATTAGCGACAGAATATCCTGCACCGTTGGGCCTTTTACAGTAAAACCGCAGCGATTGCTAATGTCGATCTTCCTCCATGATAAAACAGTGAATCAGATCGCAACTCGTGCCCGGATTTTTCTTTATCCTACTCACGTCTACCAACTTAACCTCCCGAACCTGCCACATACACTACTGGCCATTAAAATTGCTACACCAAGAAGAAATGCAGATGGTAAACAAGTATTCATTGGACAAATATATTATACTACAACTGACATGTGATTAAATTTTCAAGTAATTTGGGTGCATAGATCCTGAGAAATCAGTACCCAGAACAACCACCTCTGGCCGTAATAACGGCCTTGATACGCCTGGATAATGAGTCAAAAAGATCTTGGATGCCGTGTACAGGTACAGCTGCCCATACAGCTTCAAGACGATACCATAGTTCATCAAGAGTAGTGACTGGCGTATTGCGACGAGCCAGTTTATCGGCCACCATTGACCAGACGTTTTCAATTGGTGAGAGATCTGGAGAATGTGCTGGCCAGGGCAGCAGTCGAACATTTTTTGTATCCAGAAGATTGGCTTGAATGTCGATTGCGTCGCCAAAGCGTTGGCACTGCATGGACAGGACCTGCAACATGCGGTCGTGCATTATCCTGCTGAAATGTAGCGTTTCGAAGGGATCGAATGAAGGGTAGGGAAATGGGTCATAACACATGTGAAATGCAACGTCCACTGTTCAAACTGCCGTCAATGTGAACAAGAGGTGACCAAGACGTGTAACCAATGGCACCCTATACCATCACGCCGGGTGATACGCCAGTATGGCGATGACGAATACACGCTTCCAATGTGCGTTCACCGCGATGACGCCAAACACGGATGCGATCATCACGATGCTGTAAACAAAACCTGGATTCATCCGAAAAAATGGCGTTTTGCCATTCGCGCATCCTCTTTCGTCGTTGAGTACACCATCGCAGGCGCTCCTGTCTGTAATGCAGCGTCAAGGGTAACCGCAGCCATGGTCTCCGAGCTTATAGTCCATGCTGCTGCAAACGTCGTGGAACTGTTCGTGCAAATGGTTGTTGTCTTGCAAACACCCCCATCTGTTGGCTCGGGGATTGAAACGTGGCTGCCGATACGTTACAGCCATACGGATAAGATGCCTGTCATCTCGACTGCTAGTGATACGAGGCCGTTGGGATCCAGCACGACGTTCCGTATTACCCTCCTGAACCCACCGATTCCATATTCTGCTAACTGTCATTGGATCTCGACCAGTGCGAGCAGCAATATCGCGATACGATAAACCGCAGTCGCCATAGGCTACAATCCGACCTTTATCAAAGTCGGAAACGTGATGGTACGCATTTCTCCTCCTTACACGAGGCATCACAACAACGTTTCACCAGGCAACGCCGGTCAACTGTTGTTTGTGTATGAGAAATCGGTTGAAAACTTTCCTCATGTCAGCAAGTTGTAGGTGTCGCTACCGGCGCCAACCTTGTGTGAATGCTCTGAAAAGCTAATCATTTGCATATCACAGCATCTCCTTCCTGTCGGTTAAATTTCGCGTCTGTAGCACGTCATCTTCGTGGTGTAGCAATTTTAATGGCCAGTAGTGTATTTCAAGCCACTGTCTCAGGTCTTCACAGATTAAAACTGTGTGCTGAAACGGAAATAATCCTAGCGAGGCAGGTATCCGATCACTTCTTACGGAAATATTATTCGTACGGCGCCGTTGGCATGACCACGTTTCAACTCTCTAATGTCTTCTATGTCTTTCATACCGACACCCATGTCATATGACGCTGAAGACAGCTCCTGCATGTTGGAAAAGTCCTCAGCGCATCTGCCCGCATTCTTCTCTTCGTGTAACGTGGAATTCCTTTAACACTATTAATGTTGACACCTTCGCTTTTAAATTCACCGAAAGTTGTTTCGTCGTCTATATATGCTGGACCTGTCTGTTCGACAACCATTTCCTTTTGGATTTCTTCACTTTATTTATTTATTTTTCTTTTTTGTCGCTTCAGTTTCCCTCCGTTATCTATTGATTTCATTCCTGACTTACACAGCTGTATTCCTTCCGTTTCCTGAACACTTTTCTATTTCTTTCTTTCACCGACCACTAGAAGTATTCATTCTATTACGCAATGCTTTGGCACTTACCTTCCTAAATGTGCTGAGCTTCTTTGACTGCCCTTCTCACGTATATCCACTCCTGTTCAACTGAACCGCTTACTGTGGTATTAATTATCTTCGCACCTACACACTCAGAGATAATAAGACGCACTTCACCATTCCTCAATGGTTTCGTATTCCCAGTGCCCCACTTCTCCTTCTTTTTCCGGGCCGTCAGTCTTCTGACGGGTTTTGTGCGGCCTACCACGAATATTTCTCCTGTGACGTACTCTTCATCTCATTTTTTAGCCTCTGCAGCTGCCTCTAGTACGATGTAAGTCATTCCCTGATGTCCTAACACTCGTCCTATGATTCTGCCCATTCTTCTTGCCAGTGTTTTCCATTTTTTACTTTTTTCAAAGATTGAGGATAATCTCCTCGGTTCATACTTTGTCAATCCACCTAATTTTCAACATTATTCTGCAGCACCGCATCTCCAACGCTTCTATTCTCTTGCGGTTTTTTCTACATTTCATGATTGACTACCATACAATACTGTGCTCCAAATGTACATTCTCAGAAATTTATTTCTCAAATTAAGGCCTATGTTTACTACTAGTAGATTTCGTTTGGTCAGGAATGCCCTGTTTGCCTGCACTAGTCTATGTTTTGTTTCCTCCTTTCTTTGTCCGTCACGGGTTAATTTGCTTACAAAATAGCAGAAATACTTATCTTCGTGTACTTTGTGATCACTAACTTTGATGTTAAGTTTGTTCATTCCACTTTTATTATTCAGCTTACTCTTCATCACACTAACTTGTGATCTGACTAAATATCTGCTACTGGTAACGTTTTATAGTCCAACACATGATTTCGGAATCTCAAAATTGTGTCTCGTCATCAACATTATGCAAAAAACATTAAATTGAACGTGGACAGCCGTTGGAACACTGGTTAGAAATCTATAATTGCTCCATTCTGAATGAATAAGATAATCAAAAGTAGCCGTTTCTGTTATTATTTTCGGCATCAAATCGCCGATATTTTCACCAAGTCATGGCTTCTGAAACTCAATTTTCAGGACTACAGTAGTATCAGTACTGTTTACGGAGGTAAAGGTTGTGTGACTCCTCCAACACTGCCGCCCAACGACGGCTGAAACCTGGCCAGTGTGGTCGAGCGGTTCTAGGCGCTTCAGTGTGGAACCGCGCGACCGCTACGGTCGCAGGTTCGAATCCTGCCGCGGGCATGGATGTGTGTGATGTCCTTAGGTTAGTTAGGTTTAAGTAGTTCGAAGTCTAGGGGACTGATGACCTCAGATGTTAAGTCCCATAGTGCTTAGAGCCATTTGAACCATTTTTTTTTACTACAAATTTTGTCCAAGTCATCTTGTATTTTCCGACAGTCATTCACGTTCAACACCTCCCACTACACCACAGCGTTGTCAACCGCAGGTTGCCGCCAACCCTGTCCGCCAGATCATTTGTGTATATAGAAAATTGTAGCGGTTCCTATTACACGTCCCTGGGGCACTCCTGATGATACGCTTGTCTCTGATGAATACTCGCCGCCGAGGACAACGTACTGGGCTCTATTACTTAATGTCTTCGAGCCACTTGCATATCGAAGAATCTGTTCCATACGTTCGTACCTTCGTTAACAGTCTGCTGAAGGGCACTGTGCTTTTCGGAAATCTAGAAATATGGAATCTGCCTGCTGCCCTCCGTCCATGGTTCGCAGTATATCATGTGAGAAAAGGCTAGCTGAGTTTCGCACGAGCGATGCTTACTAAAACCTTGCTGATTCGTGGACATAGGTTTTTCGCTCCCTAGGAAATTTATTATATTGGAACTGGGAATATGTTCTAGACTTCTCCAGCAAACCTACATTAAGGATCTGGTCTGTAACCCTTCTTGTGTTGAGGTGTTACGTGCCCTTTTTTTTCCAGTCGCTTGCAACATTGTGCTGGGCTAGAGATTCGTGATATATTCAACCTAAGCAGGGGGCCAATACCGTAGATTACTCTTTGTAAAACTGAAGAGGGATTCCATCCTGATCTGGTGACTTATTTGTTTTCAAGTCCTTCAGTTGTTTCTTGACGCCGGGGACACTTATCACTATCTCGTCCGTACATTCTACCTTCCAGTACAGAGTTTCAATAACCTAGCTCTCCATCGCTCGGCCTGCGCCCAGCCAGTGCCAGGTAGCCTGGGAGAAACCGACCATTTTAAATCGATACGGGTATTTAAGTTCTGAATTAGCTGCTTTTTCGGTATTTGTTTGGTCTTGGTTATAACAGATGTTTTTATTTTTTACTAATAACCGGATTAAAAAATAAAAATACAACTAGCCATAGCGACAGTGGTAAACTTTTTCGCTTTTAAATAAAGTTTCTTTAAAGAACGAGAAGTTTTTATTCGTAAAATTTGCATTGCATTTCATCTTCATCTACATCCTCTTCCATTTCCATAATATTGTCCTCAAGAACATCGCCCTTGTATATACCCTCTATATACTCCTTCCTTTCCCTTCTTTTCTTAGAACTGGATTTCCATCTGAGTTCTTGACATGTACCTAGAAACTGAGGGAGTCAAAAATTTTCAGTCTTCATTCGATTTCTGCATGTGTTGCAGGATATAAGAGGTAAGTTGTTGTTGTGGTCTTCAGTCCTGAGACGTGTTTGATGCAGCTCTCCATACTACTCTATCCTGTGCAAGCTTCTTCATCTCCAGTACTTACTGCAACCTACATCCTTCTCAATCTGCTTAGTGTATTCATCTCTTGGTCTCCCTCTACGATTTTTACCCTCCACGCTTCCCTCCAATACTAAATTGGTGACCGCTTGATGCCTCAGAACATGTCCTACCAACCGATCCCTTCTTCTAGTCAAGTTGTGCCACAAACTCCTCTTCTCCCCAATTCTATTCAGTACCTCCTCATTAATTATATGATCTACCAATCTAATCTTCAGCATTCTTCTGTAGCACCACATTTCGAAAGCTTCTATTCTCTTCTTGTCCAAACTAGTTTACTCGATGTTAACAAATTTCTCTTCTTCAGAAACGCTTTCCTTGCCATTGCCAGTCCACATTTTATATCCTCTCTACTTCGACCATCATCAGTTATTTTGCTCCCCAAATAGCAAAACTCCTTTACTATTTTAAGTGTCTCATTTCCTAATCTAATTCCCTCAGCATCACCCGACTTAATTCGACTACATTCCATTATCCTCGTTTTGCTTTTGTTGATGTTCATCTTATATGCTCCTTGAAAGACACTGTCCATTCCGTTCAACTGATCTTCTAAGTCCTTTGCTGGCTCTGACAGAATTACAATGTCATCGGCGAACCTCAGAGTTTTTATTTCTTCTCCATGGATTTTAATACCTACAACGAATTTTTCTTTTGTTTCCTTCACTGCTTGCTCAATATACAGATTGAATAACATCGGGGAGAGGCTACAACCCTGTCTCACTCCCTTCCCAACCACTGCTTCCCTTTCATACCCCTCGACTCTTATAACTGCCATCTGGTTTCTGAACTAATTGTAAATAGCCTTTCGCTGCCTGTATTTTACCATTGCCACCTTCAGAATTTGAAAGAGAGTATTCCAGTCAACATTGTCGAAAGGTTTCTCTAAGTCTACAAATGCTAGAAACGTAGGTTTGCCTTTCCTTAATCTAGCTTCTAAGATAAGCCGTACGGTCAGTATTGCCTCACGTGTTCCAATATTTCTACGGAATCCAAACTGATCTTCCCCGAAGTCGGCTTCTACCATTTTTCCCATTCGTCTGTAAAGAATTCGTGTTAGTATTTTGCAGCTGTGACTTATTAAACTGGTAATTCGGTAATTTTCACATCTGTCAACACCTGCTTTCTTTGGGATTGGAATTATTTTATTCTTCTTGAAGTCTGAGGGAATTTCGCCTGTCTCATATATGTTGCTCACCAGATGGTAGAGTTTTGTCAGGACTGGCTCTCCTGAGGCCGTCAGTAGTTCTAATGGAATGTTGTCTACTCCCGGGGCCTTGTTTCGACTCAGGTCTTTCAGTGCTCTGTCAAACTCTTACCACAGTATCGTATCTCTCATTTCATCTTCATCTACATCCTCTTCCATTACCATAATATTGTCCTCAAGAACATCGCCCTTGTATAGACCCTCTACATACTCCTTCCACCATTCTTCTTTCCGTTCTTTGCTTAGAACTGGGTTTCCATCCGAGCTCTTGACATGTACCTAGAAACTGAGGGAGTCAAAATTTTTCAGTCTCCGTTCGATTTCAGCGTGTGTTACAGGAAATAACAGGTATAAGAAACCTAAAGTCATTTATTTTAGAAACAACTGATTCTGAGCAGTTTTAACAGTCTGGTTAATGTGACGTTGAAAAAAAAATATAACCGAAAACCGTTTGTTTCTGCGATAACCGCCATTCGTAGCGGCAGCACCTGCTACCCTTGCCCCTGCACTAGAGGCTGTGAGGCGCCGCTCGCCATCTGCTGATGGCGCCCCGTGGGCACGTGCTGTGCTGTGCTGCGGCTGTAACGGGAGCCGGGCTCTTTTTCCTGCGCCCTGCCCTGCCGTGCCGCCCTGTACCGCTGCCGCTAAAGCCGCGAGTGCCCGCGTCTGAGAGAGCGCCGCGTCTGCCGCCGTTGCTGCACCACTGTGCCGGCAGCGCGGCACGCCTCAGTGAAACCAACACCCACCGTTCCGTGTGCGCGCGTTCTACATAAGAGGACGGGGAGTCAGACCCGCATCTGCTTCTAGCTGGCTTCAGATCAGCCGTAAAGTGCCGCAATATGAACTCACCAAACAAAATTAGTCAGCTCCCTCACATAGTGCACACAAGTCGCTGTGAAGCGCTGTAGATGTTTCAGAACTGATACAGGCCGCCACGTGATCCCACTTCTGGCGTAATTCACAGCAGTCAAGAACAGTACACGTGCCAGCAATAGTATGGGTCGAGGAGGAGACAAGGCAGAACTGCAGAAAGGAACTGTCGTGTTTTGACGTCTGTCCGTACACTTGGACCACTCTTCGGTGAATTTCCGTTCCTAGCACCACTGCCGCTGTAAGGAAGCGCAGTATAGTTCTTCATTCTTCTTGCGAAGCCTCCATTTCTCTGTTTTCAGCACCATAAGCGCAGTGGACGGTCGACGCCTGTGTATACATGTCAGGAGTTTTCATTTTATAGCTTCCGGCTCGCTTCTTTTTGAATGTCTGCACCAACTGGAATAGGATATCATCAGCATCATCTTTATCATCATCATCAACAACAAAAACATCTTGATTATGAAACTTCCTGGCCGGACCGAGACTCGAACTCGGGACCTTTGCCTTTAGCGGGCAAGTGCTCTACCAACTGAGCTACCCAAGCAGGACTCACAACCCCTCCTCACAGCTTAACTTCTGCCAGTACCGCGTCTCCTGCCTTCCAAACTTCACAGAAGCTCTCCTGCGAACCACAGGTTCACTGGCAGAAGTGAAGCTGTGAGGAGGGGTCGTGAGTCCTGCTAGGGTAGCTCAGTTGGTAAAGCACTTGCCCGCGAAAGGCAAAGGTCCCGACTTCGAGTCTCGGTCCGGCACACAGTTTTAATCTGCCAGGAAGTTTCATATCAGCATACACTCCGCTGCAGATCGAAAATGTCATTCTTGAAACATCTTGAACAGTTTCCAGCCCCGAGACAGGGTCTGTTTGAAAAATAAGCCTCGCCATCTAGTCCTGTTTACCCATTATCCTTTTGTGTTCACTCTGGTTCAGTCCTCCCCTCTTTCTTTGTCACACTCCTCCACACCCCACAGCCATCTATCTCTTGGTCCTCCTCTTTGTCGTCCCCATTTCATGTATCTTCCTGCGAATCCTCTTGTTTCTCATTCTCTTTAAGCATCCATACCATCTTGTAGATCTACATCTACGTCTACATGGATACTCACCAAATCGCATTTAAGTGCCCGGCAGAGGGCTCATCGAACTACCTTCACAATTCTCTATTATTCCAATCTCGTATAGCGTGCGGAAAGAATGAACACCTATATCTTTCCGTACGAGATTTGATTTCCTTATTTTATCTTGGTGATCGTTCCTCCCTATGTAGGTCGGTGTCAACAAAATATTTTCTTATTCGGAGGAGAAAATTGGTGATTGGAATTTCGTGAGAAGATTCCGTCGCAACGAAAAACGCCATTCTCTTAATGATGTCCGGCCCAAATCCTGTATCATTTCTGTGACACTCTCTCCTATATTTCGCGATAATACAAAACGTGTTGCCTTTCTTTGAAGTTTTTCGATGTACTCCGTCAGTCCTATCTGGTAAGGATACCACACCGCGCAGCAGTATTCTAAAAGAGGACGGACAGGCGTAGTGTAGGCGGTCTCCTTAGTAGGTCTGTTACATTTTCTAAGTGTCCTGCCAATAAAACGCAGTCTTTAGCTAGCCTTCAAAACAACATTTTCTATGTGTTCCTTCCAATTTAAGTTGTTCGTAATTGTAATACCTACGTATTTAGTTGAATTTACGGCTTTTAGATTAGACTGATTTATCGTGTAACAGAAGTTTAATGAGTTCCTTTTAGCACTCATGTGGATGACCTCACACTTTTCGTTATTTAGGGTCAACTGCCACTTTTCGCACGATTCAGATACTTTTTCTAAGTCGTTTTGCAGTTTGTTTTGATCTTCTGATGACGTTTTTAGTTGATGAAGGACAGCGTCATCTGCAAACAAGCGAAGACGGCTGCTCAGATTGTCTCCCAAATCGTTTATACGGATAAGGAACAAAAAAAAATGGTTCTGAGCACTATGCGAGTTAACTTCTGAGGTCATCAGTCACCTAGAACTTATAACTAATTAAACCTAACCAACCTAAGGACAGCACACACATCCATGCCAGAGGCAGGATTCGAACCTGCGACCGTAGCGGTCGCTCGGTTCCAGACTGTAGCGCCTAGAACCGCAGGGCCACTCCGGCCGGCTGATAAGGAACAGCAAAGGGCCTATAACACTACCTTGGGGACCGCCAGAAATCACTTCTGTTTTATTAGATGACTTTCCGTGAATTACTACGAACTGTGACCTATCTGACAGGAAACCACAGATCATGTCACATAACTGAGACGATATTCCATAAGCACGCAATTTCAATACAAGCCGCTTGTGTGGTACAGTGTCAAAAGCCTTCCGGAAATCCAGAAATACTGAATCGATCTGGAATCCCTTGTCAATAGCAGTCAATACTTCATGTGAATAAAGAGCTGGTTGTGTTTCACAGGAACGATGTTTTCTAAACCCATGTTGACTGTGTGTCAATTCTTCGAGGTAATTCATAATAGTCGAACACAATATATGTTCCAAAATCCTGCTACATATCGACGTTAACGATATGGGCCTGCAATTTAGTGGATTACTCATACTACCTTTCTTGAATGTTGGTGTGACCAGTGCAAATTTACAGTCTTTGGGTACGGATCTTTCGTCGAGCAAACGGTTGTATATGATTGTTAAGTATGGAGGTAATGCATCAACAAACTCCGAAAGTGATTTAAGTTGCTTCACTACTCCGAGGATATTTACTTCTACCTTACTCATGTTGGCAGCTGTTCTTGATTCGAATTCTGGAATATTTACTTCGTCTTCTTTTGTGAAGGCATTTCGGAAGACTTTGTTTTGTAACTCTGCTTTGGCAGCACTGTCTTCGATAGTATCTCCATTGCTATCGCGCAGAGAAGGCATTGATTCTTTCTTGCCGCTAACATACTTCACATACGACCAGAATCTCTTTGGATTTTCTGCCAGGTTTCGAGACAACGTTTCGTTGTGGAAACTGTTATAGGCATCTCGCATTGAAGTCCGCGCTAAATTTCGGGCTTCTGTAAGAGATCGCCCATCTTGGGGATTTTGTGTCTGTTGTTGATGTTTCAGTCCTGCTCTGCAGGAATTCCTTTTTCACTATTTCCCTTACCCTTTCATTCCTGATCCTACCTCTCCATGTTATTCCTGTCCCACTCCAGAGGAACTTCTGTTCACATACATGTAATCCGCCTACATCTCTTTTCTTCACTGACTATGTTTCAGATACATAGATCAGTAATGCAATTTAGTAACTTCTGTATATCACTTCTTTGCTTTTTTGTGGAACGTTTTTGTCCCAAACCAGACTCCTGATAATTCGTAGGAATGTCATGTCTGTCATGTTCACTGATCTCTTTCTCATTTCTCCCATTTTCCATTTTCTCTCAAAAGACCAACCTTTCGTCAAAATTGTGTAAGGCGGGCAATGCCGAAAATCAGAGAATGACCTGCAGGGATGAAGTACAGTGGGGAGTTCGAGTGCCCCAGGACCTATACGATAGCTCTGAAAGCCCTGTAGCAATTCCAAGGTGTCGGCTAACAGGGCTCCGGTGAAGTTGTGATAGGCCAAGCTAGCCAAAAGAGGATTAACAACCAGTTTTCATCAATGGAACTACTCTCCGAACAGGTCTCCTCAAGCTTAAAAATTTTTGCCACTTAAGATATGAGAGGAAGTGCTGAAAAGCAACGCCTCTGATTTTTTTTTTCTGTTCTCAGTATCAGTTTAGGTATTACATGTCAGGCATGTTAATCGGCGACTACACTGCTCCGCTGAAGAAAGTTACCCCTCTGCCGCGTGAGAAACCCTCAGAAAACTGAAAGCATGCATTCAAAGAGTTCGTCCACACTTGGAGTACCCTCTCCTTCAGCATGACAATGCCAGACCACTCACGAGCGCTGCGACATCTCCAAAAATCCGGCGCCCTGGTTTCACTGTCATCGATCATCCTCTACACAGTCCCGACTTCGCCCCCGTCAGATTTTCGTCTGTTTCCAAAACTTAAAGAACACCTTCGAGGATTTCCCTTCCACAGTGCTGAAGCAATGCAACCAGGGGTGAGATTGTGACTCCTTCAACAGAGTCAGTCGCTCAACAGTGACAGTATAAACAAACTGGTCTCTCTTTGGGAGAAATTTGCTTGTCACCAGGGTGACTACGTTGGGAACTAATGTAGAAATGGAGACTTAAGATGTAGAATATGAATAAAGTTAGTCTTGGAGCCGCTAGAGGTGAGTGCCGAGGAATGGGTTCATGCTTAGACAGAAAATCAGAAATGATTAGGAACACACGTAATCTGAATGGCACTATCTTAACCCTCTGACCACAAGGTGGATTGGGAGGACATTAACAAGAAGGTCGGGTGGAATCCTTCCCGGGTTTCACGTACCATGGACCAGGCAACCCATCCAATACTGAGAGTGTGACGGTCTAGAAGAACTAGCTGGGGATAAAACCCGAACTACGCCGCGCGTGCAGACTAAGGCAAATAGGACGGGCGGGTGGTTTTTCGCCGCACCTTGTGGACAGAGGATTAACTGTGCTCAGTAAGTCAGAGTCCGTTGAACAGTGCCTAACCGTCATATACACTGAAGAGCGAAAGACACTGGTACATCTGCCTAATATCGTGTAGGGCCCCCGTGAGCCGGCCGCGGTGGTCTCGCGGTTCTAGGCGCGCAGTCCGGAACCGCGGGACTGCTACGGTCGCAGGTTCGAATCCTGCCTCGGGCATGGATGTGTGTGATGTCCTTAGGTTAGTTAGGTTTAAGTAGTTCTAAGTTCTAGGGGACTGATGACCACAGCTGTTAAGTCCCATAGTGCTCAGAGCCATTTGAACCATTTTTGAGCCCCCGTGAGCTCGCAGAAGTGTCGCAACACGACGTGACATGGACTCGCCTAATGTCTGAACTAGTGCTTGAGGGAACTGACACCACGAATCCTGCAGGGCTGTTCATAAATCCGTAAGAGTATCAAGATATGGAGATCTCTTCTGAACAGCACGTTGCAAGGCATCCCAGATATGCTCAATAATGCTCATATCTGGAAGTTTGTTGGCCATAGGAAGTGTTTAAACTCAGAAGAGTGTTCCTGAAGCCACTCTGTAGCGATTCTGGACGTATGGGATATTCTATTGTCCTGCTGGAATTTCCCAAGTCCATCGGAATGCACAATGGACATGAATGAATGCAGGTGATAAGACAGGATGCTTAAGTACGTGTCACCTGTCAGAGTCGTATCTAGACGTATCAGAGGTCCCATATCGCTCAAACAGCACACGCCCCACACCATTACAGAGCCTCCACCAGCTTGAACAGTCTCCTGCTGACATGGAGTGTTCATGGATTCATGAGGTTGTCTCCAGACCTGTACACGTTCATCCGCTCGATAGAATTTGAAACGAGGCTCGTCCGACCAGGCAACATGTTTCCAGTCATCAACAATCCTATGTCGTGTTTACGGACTCAGGCGAGGGTTAAAGCTTCGTGTCGCGCAATCATCAAGGGTACATGAGTGGGCCTTCGGCTGCGAAATCCCATATCGTTCATGTACGGTTGAATGGTTCGCGCGCTGACACTTGTTGATGCCCCATCATTGAATTCCGCAGCAATTTGCGGAAGGGTTGCACTTCCGTCCCGCTGAACGATTCTCTTCAGTCGTCGTTGGTGTCACGTTTTCAGGATCTTTTCCGGTGGAAGCGATGTCGGACATTTGATGTTTTACCGGATTCGTGACATTCACGGTACACTCTTGAAATGGTCGTACGGGAAAATCCCCACTTCATCGCTACCTCGGAATGCCATGTCCCATCGCTTGTGCGCTGAGTATAACACCACGTTCAAACTCACTCAAATTTTGACAACCTGCCATTGTAGCAGCAGTAACCGATCTAACAAATGCTCCAGACACTTGTTGTCGATCGCAGCGCCGTATACTGCCTGTTTTCATATCTGCGTATTTGAATACGTATGTCTACACCAGTTTCTTTGGCGCTTCAGTGTATAATGACAATACAGGGGAACTGCCGTAAACACTACTGAGGTTTTGGCCGATTCCGTTAGTAGACAGGGCTGGCCTCGGTGCGGCGTCTTCTTTTGTCGGCGCGGTGGTGGCACTACTTGCTTGTACAGCAGAAAGTGCATACTCGGGCCGGTCACGGATTCTGGAACCGCCACTTGGTTAACTACCAACCTAAGGACGCTTTCTGCCTTATGTGGTGTCGATAATGTACGTTTCAGTTAAAAATTTTTGAGTTTTCACATAAAAATTTCGGAGGCATTACTTTTCAGCACATTCTCCTAAATACATGATCCCCTACTCTAAAGATAGTTCTGCAGTAGTAATTTACACATTCGTATGACCACAGCACTACACGCTGTATTTACGCAAGATCGTCTTAGGACAATAACATGTCTTCTTCTCCAGGTTCTCTATCATCTATGTGCGTTCGTGCGCCGCATTTACCAGTCTTATGACGGACTGTGGTTGGATTAGGTCCTTTTCAGGGATACTCTGTTGCTCATTTTAAAGCAGTATATAATCTATATTATGGTCCCATCGTACAGCTATTAATAGTGACACTCGAGAATTAAGGTGCGACTAAATGAACCGAAAAAGGAGAGCACCACAAAAAACTTAGAAGCCTGCGTCGTCTGCAGACCGAAGGACAGGACCAGAGATTGGGAAGCCAGTGAGGCGGCCCGCAGCCTGCTGCCCTGGGCACGGCCTCCCTCCCTTCCCCCACCCACTATTTCCCCTGCCCTCCACGCGGCTTGCCACCGCGACCTCTGACCTGGACCACGGGCACACGCTGCCCAGCAAGTCCGCAGCCAGGACGTGGCGTGACGGCGCGGATGACACACTTCTCATCCATCTTCTTTCTGTCTAGATTCTCCACAGGTGAAGCACTTCGTGCCGCCACTTTCCTGCCATTAATAACTGATGATGAAGATTATGATCATCATCATTATTACAGACACTGTTATCTACTTCCTGTAGCGTCTAGTTAAAATACGTTTGAAATCAATGAGTTATGATGTCTCTGTGGTCGCCAATGAGTCACATACTTTCGGATGGTTTTCGTTCCTTCAGGTATCGGAAAATTATTTTCCTATCTTGAGCATTAATCGTCTCATTTCCAAGTCTTCTGCAACGTAAAATGAGAGGAGTAGATCGCAAACACTCCTTCTTTCCCATTCAAAATCTATTTAAATGTTCAACATCAACCTCAGCGTCCTTAATACAAACACAATGGTAGTACATTTGTCTAAGGAAGGAACATTTGTTGTATACCACCTGAAATTTGCAAACGTCTTGGATTCAAGGGGTGCTGGGAATGAAAGAATAAGCCTTATGAAACAACAACAAAATTTCGCTGCAAAGTAAAGCTACATACTGGCAGCCTCTTCGAAAATGTACACACATCGGAGTTTGTTGCTAGGCAACATTTAGTATCGTGTTGCTCCACAAGGAGCATTGTAAAATGGTTGGAGCCTCCTTGCAAGCTGCTCACAAGGCGGTGAAGACGCTGCAGCTGAAACCTGCCCACTCTTCGACGGTGACCATCCTAAGATCATCCAGTGAATGAGAAAGGTTCCTACGACGACGCAGTCAACTTGTCCCATGCATGCGTAGTCGAGTTCACGTCAGTAATTACCGCAAGCATTACACTCTGTTGATTCCTTTACTGGTGGTGTGGTTGTATATCTTCGTCTTAAAGACGAACTCATCTTCTGAATGTTGACTGTATAGCTCGGTGGCTCCTGTCTGGATACATTGTATTGATCCTAAACATTACCCACCTACTTTCTTGATGAACTCCTCGTACTGTGTGCCTGAGGCCTGCATCTGGTGATCTTGCCACTTTTCTACGATGATCATCAGGCGTAGTAAATATCCTCCAATCGTTGGTGAAGATAGTAAAACGTCACTGATCAAGCAGCTTCATCACCCACCATCTTCGTGCATCGTGGTTCTGGGGTTTTTGTACTTTTACTACTAATGGACGTCTAGAGACCGGATTGCTGCGTACTGTGTGAGCCGTCATGCACTTCCCAGTTGCCTCCAAAACGTCAGCTCGTAGTTGTGTTGCTTCCTTCTAAAGTTACCAAGAAGCCACGATTAGTAGGTAGCGCTCATCATTTGGTGTTGACAGCCGGTGACCAACTCGAGGTAGATCTTCAGTATTCTGTCTCACGATGAAGGTATAATTTTCACTAAGGTGTGCCCCAGTTCGACGGGCATCTATGCAGCACGCGTACGGTACAGCATTGAAATGACCCGTAGAGACGTGTTAATAAACTGAACATCGTACACACGTCCTATTGCTCCGCTAACCTCAACTGTACGGGGAATACAGGTCTACTTTTACTTTCATTATGCAAAAGTTGTGTAAATAGCTATTTCCTGTGGTCAGAAGAGTGTTGAGAAAGAAGTAAGGAGGTAGTGAATTGATTTTGGGAGAAAAGACATTTATGACACAACTTGACTAAAAGATGGGATCGGTTGATAGCACACAATCTGAGGTATCAAGAAACTGTCAGTTCGGCGTTAGAGGGACATGTGGGGTTAAAAATTGTAGAGGGAGACCAAGGGGTGAATGAAGTAAAGAATTTCGAATTGATTCATGTTGCAGTAGTTATTAAGAGGCAAATCACTTGCAAAGGATAGACTAACATAGTTAGCTGCATCAAACCATCTTAATACTAAATACAACCACGAACTATGCTAGTCATGAGGGTGGTGACGGTAGAGCAAAACTTCATTTGGTCAGTTTCTTTGTGTGGCTCACTATCGATTACAGGTAAAGAGAAACTGTACTAATTTTCAAATAATTATGTGGGATGATGAACGAAGATATGCTATGATAACGTTCTTCTCTGCCTGTCATAGGCAGTTCATTGATGTGACCTGTGAAAACCCTTAAATATATCGACTTCCGTTCGCTCTACTTTTGCCGATGACTGTACACACAAATGTGTAAGAATGAAACAGGAATATAAAAGATACTAAGTTTATACTTTAAGTGTGTGCATCACTACTGATGACAGAGTTACAGTCAGTTCGACAAGAAACTGTGTCCCATAATTTTAAATGTGAGTCCGCAGCGACATCCCTGGTAGTGGTCTCGAATGTGCAATCAATGCGCTTTTACACAGTGTATAAATAAACAGTGTGAGACTTGAATGTTTTGTTTTGTCGGCTGCAGTTTAAAATGAGCGTAAAATATCTGAAGCGTCACGAGGCAGTGTTATTTGTAAATCAGCCAAAGGTATCAAAGCTTTCATATGGGGCTGCTGCTAAACTTCTTAGAAATTCAAAGACATTCGTTCCGAAGTTGGTCGAACGATATTTAGATGTTTGTAAACGTGGATGATTTACCGGAGAGAGGGCCAAGGTGTCAAGCTATTATCGATAATGGCGGCGATTGGATTAACTATCAGGTAATTATGCAATTAGTAGTAACACGTATTTTCATGTAAATAGATATTTTAATAGTATCTTTTATTTCGTACAGATAACGGCGTAAACTTTCTTGTGGAACTGTCTGTACGGAGTTTCTGCTATGGATCTAATGGACATAAAATCGGGTGGTTTAAAATGTAAGTGGTTGCGGTTTATTCTAAATTGTTTTAAATCCACAGTTACGGTGTTACATACAGATATTAACAATAATATTTTTTCCAGTTTATTTGATAAAGTTTTTCATTTATTCATCTCTTTGAACAGTCTCTCTCACTAAAGCTTCTGTAACAAGAGCATGTTCAAATATCCTGCGTAGCTAAACGTTGAAGTCGGTGCCTTTGGAATTTCTTGTCGATGTCTGCTTGACAGGTACAACCGACTTAAATCGACTCGTATCAGACAGGGTGGCTGAGTGTTTTTACCAATACACTATCTGATTAAAAGTATGCGGACACCTATCAGTGGATACTCACATAGCATGTGTCCCTCCTCATTCTTTATGATGGCTTCAACCCTATTCGAAACACTTACAGTGAGGTGTCTGAATGTCTGTGGAGGGATGGCAGCCCATTCTCCCTCAAGAGTAACCCGAGAAGGTAATGATGTTGGACGCTCGAGTCTGGAGCGACGTCGAGTTCTAACTCATCCCAAATATTTTGCATTGGATGCGGGTCGTGACTCTGAGCAAGCCAACCCATCTTAGGAGTCTTACTGTCCACTGCCTCATAGATGCTGCTTTATGACAGCACGTATTGCGTACTGTTACGTATAATAATCGTCTCCGTACCCCTTGCTCTATTGTACGCAACACACAGTGCTGCAAAACGTGTTCGTATCCTTCCAGATTTTTTTTCCTAAATCAAACAGGGGACCACATCCTATCTACCAAAGAGTATACCTCCATAGCGCAACACCACATCCTCCATACTTCACTGTTTGAGCTACACCCGATAGCAAGTAACGTTTCCAGGCATTCGCGAAACCCAAATCCTCCCATCGGATTGCTACAGGGTGCAGCAGGATTCATCACTCCAAATTACTCATTCCATCTCATCCACTGTCCACTGTCCAGTAGCCGGCCAGAGTGGCCGAGCGGTTAAAGGCGCTACAGTCTGGAACCGCACGACCGCTACGGTCGCAGGTTCGAATCCTGCCTCGGGCATGGATGTGTGTGCTGTCCTTAGGTTAGTTAGGTTTAAGTAGTTCTAAGTTCTAGGGGACTTATGACCACAGCAGTTGAGTCCCATAGTGCTCAGAGCCATTTGAGCCACTGTCCAGTAGTGCCCCTTAGCGCTGACTACAGAAATGTGTGGCTTACGACAAACTGCTCCACCAATGTCCCCTGTTCTTGTTAACTCCCTGCGCACAGTCACTATGCCTGCTTGACTGTTGGTGGCACTTCGGATCTCACGAGTGATTCCCATCGCAGATTTCATGCGATTTTTTACTACCACCCTCCGCAATGCACAAAGGTCCTTGACCGTCAGAACATGAGGTCCTCCTGGTCTTTGTTTAACTGTGGTTGTTCCATCGCTTTTCCACGAGTGAACTCAGGCAGCCATAGAAGGGTTGAAATGTCCCCGACGGATCTGTTACTCAGGCGACATCCAGTGGCTAGTCCACGTTCGAAGTCGCTGAGCCCTCGTTACCACTCACTCCTCTGTTATTGCTCCTCTGTTGACAACCCGTAACTGCTGCAGCTTTCTGGAATGAAAGAGAGTTTCCATGCAGCCTCCTTCGCCTCCGAAGCACTGCCGTAGCCCTTAGCAATCCCATAGAATCCGCAATATCCATGTGTAAGCGCCTTCGGCGCCATAATCACTAGAAGGACGGCTCTTCCATCCCTCCATAGCAGTCACTGCACCCTCGACCTGTTACATTTTGGCCACGAACCGTGCACATGCGATCCCCAGCGACATACATGCAATCTTCCGTCTTGCTGCACCACTACAATATTCTCCGCCTCTTTTTATACTGGAAGATTCACTTCTTGAGAAATCTAATGGAAAATTCCGGATTACATACGGCTGTCCGGATATTTTTCACCACACAGTGTATCTGTCGCAAGACGACAGTTTGAAAGACTATCAGTTTCCGCCGGTAATTTGAGCATAGTGCTCTCTTCCGAGACACTCACCAAAGTTGACTCAATTTTTGCGCGTATATTCGTTTCATCTGATACATTGCTACCCACAATTTTGACGAGGTGAAGGAGGATTTTTGCTACGGTGGCAATTTCTTCATTTGTACAGGTTCCAGAACTTGTTAGATTTGAACGTCATGTAATCAGACGGAAGATATTTTTCTGTTGGTAAAGTAATAATTGTAACATATGTTTTGCCCTCCCCAGTTCAGTTAAAGTGGATATCGTTTTGCACTTCAGTAAAGGAAATTGATTATTCTCTTAAGAAGTACCAAAATTAATGGATAAAATAAAATCATTGAATAATCTCTAAGACACTCACAATTTAAGTCTTTGAAACGGAACCCTTAGTTTAAGTGTAATGGCTAAAATTCAGAATAATGCCATACGATGTAAGCAAAATGTATTAACATTTTCTATTCACAGAAAATGTTCTTTCTCCTCTAATGAATATGGCTGGTTTATGTAAGGACGTTTGTAAGCTGTTGTTGATATCCATTCCAAAAATTAACTGTTAATCAGACAGACAACATCTGAAGTGAAAGGAAAATAAATTCTTATCTCCTTGACTCAACTCAATTAGGTTTTGTACCCGACGCTAGGATACGAAAAAACACAATGGACTGCAGTACCTTCTTCAGACATTAGACGCATTTGGAAATCAAACCTCAGTTGTAGCAAAAAGCTTTAAGGTTGTTACAAACGCGAGTATTTAACGAAAACCAGCATGGTAGTAGAAATCAATAAACGCAGAAGTCGCCGGTTCGAGCCCCACGTGGGAAGAAACTTCCGTCACCACTGTTTGACTGCTAATGACGTCTCAGCAATCGCATGGCGAGCTGAGACTCTGCGGCTCCCTTGTAGGTATACACCCATATCTACATCCAGACTCTGAAAACCACTGAGAACTGCATGGTAGAGGGTAGTTCTGATAGTTACACACATCAGCGTTTCTTCCCGTTCTGTCCGCGTATAGAGAACGGAAAGAATGACTGCTGAAATGCTCCAGTGCTCAATGTAGTTAGTATAACTTCGTCCTCACCGTGCCTACGGGCGCGATACATAAGGGGCTGTTAGTATATTTGTAGATTCCTCCCTCACTCAACACTGTTTTTGAAACTTTGCCACTATTAAGTAGAAGGAGGCACAGATTTACGTCTCTCTCTCTCTCTCTCTCTCTCTCTCTCTCTCTCTCTCTCTGTCATTTTCGTATTCACCCATTGAACACAAAAATACAGTACAATGCACGGATACTCGTCGCACCAAACAAACGGTAGCACAGATAAACATTTGATACAGACACCGGAAGAAAGCAGATGGACCTTGAATTTCAGTGTATCCCACCAACACCTATTAAAAGTGACCACGACTTTCGATTTAAGTTTTACAATGGTAATCATCATCCTATGAGTGAGTTAACGGATTTTAGAATGTACACAGTCGAATCAAATCATTTACACTGATAATCCAAAGCATTATGAGCGCCTACTTAAAAACGTGTTGGCCCACTTGTGAAACGCATTTCAGCTGTGATCCTGCGTGCCATGGATTCGACAAATACTTGAAAGGTTTTCAGACGTTTGTGGCACCAGATGCCTATGCAAAGTTCACACACTTCCCGTGACTGACGGGTTTGTGGGCGCGAAACTGGCGTGATAGCGTCCCAGTTGGGTTTCATCGGATTGAGATAACCCGAGTTTCATGGCCGGGAAATCAGCGGGAGTTCACTATCGTGCCCCTCAAACCATAGCAGCACGATTCTGGCCTTGTGACACGAACAGTTATCCTACTGAAGATGCCATCGCTGTTGAGGAAGACTTCAAACATAAGGTTTTACAGGTGGTCCCTAATAATATTCAGGTACTCCGCAGCTGTCATGGTGCCTTCGATTACTACCGCAGCTCCCATGGAAGTCCATGTGCATGTCAACCATAACATAATATTACTCCCGCCTGTCTGCATCCTTGGCTCGCTACATGTTTCGAGCACCCGTTTGCCTGGACGACAGCTATCTGGACATGGCTATCCATCTGATTTAAGAATAAACGGGATTCATCCGGCCAGGCGACACGATTCCACTGATCCCCGGTCCGATCTCGATGACCCCGTGCCCACTGTAATCATAACTGATGATGTTGTTCAAACGGCTCTGAGCACTGTGGGACTTAACTGCTGAGGTCATCAGTCCCCTAGACCTTAGAACTACTTAAACCTAACTAACCCAAGGTCTTCTGGTAAACCTTCCGGGATGTAAGGTCGTGGTCCATGAAACTCTTCAGCTCCTAACGTTTCGTCCAGAGCTGCGCTGGACATCTTCAGAGGGGTGTTTCTCCTCCGGTGAATCTTGCCGACTGACGGGTCGAACGTCTGAGAGCGACTTAAATATCGTAGAAAGTGGGCGTGGCCAGAGTTACGCGTGATATGCAGAGATAATCTTTGTCAGAGATAAAACTTAACTATCGATCGCAATCTCGTCACGGATAAAACTGTCTACCAATTCTGTATTGCTACTGTCCAAATATCACTAAGTTTCATGGTCTCTTCTTTCCGATTAAAATTATCCCTATGTTTATATATTTCAATTGCTTCTCTACAAAGCCGTGGGTAATAGTTCGTCGTCGTAGATAAAATTTTTGTTTCGGAAAACTTCACTTGATGATTTCCTGACTGAAAAGCGTGTTCTGCTACAGCCGATTTATCTGTTTTTCCTAATCGGCAAAGACTTCTGTGTTCTTTTAACCGTGTATTTACACTTCTTTTTGTTGTTCCAATATAAACTTTACCACATGTACACGGAATTTTATATACGCCACTGGCTGATAGAGGAGCGCGTTTATCTTTTACAGACCGGAGAACATGACAAATTTTCTTCGTTGGTCTAAAAACAGGTCTAATATCATGTTTACTTAAAATCTTTCCAATCTGATCCGTTACTGTCTGTATAAAAGGGAGAGAGACTGTATTCTTCCATCGTTTTTCGGGCTTGTCCTTAGGCTTTTTGTTGTTTGGGTGCATCCCGGAAGGTTTACCAGAAGATATGTCATCCGGTCGTGAAAGCCTTCATACTATAACCCAAGGTCATCACACACATCCATGCCAGAAGCAGCATTCGAACCTGCCACCGTAGCGGTTGCGCGATTCCAGACTGCAGCGCCTAGAACCGCTCGCCCACTCTGGGCGGCCGATGATGTTGTTGAGTCAACATGGGAACACGTAGGTGTCCTCTGCTGCGGAATTCCATGTCCAACACTGTGCGCTGAACGGTGAGCTCCAAAACACTTGTGACTGCGCCAGCACTGTACTCTGTCGTCAGAAATGCCCCAGATCGACGCCTACCCTGCTTCAGAGAGCGGGCAAGCCTCCGATCCCTAAGTTCTGTAATGAGGTATGGGCGTCCAACTTCTTATCGCCTACTCGTGGTTTCAGCATTCTTCAAGCAGTTTCCATAGACGCTCACGACAGTAGCACGTTAGTAGCCGACCAGCTTCGCCGTTTCCGAGATACTCGCTTCCAAACTCTGGGCCACAACAATCTGGCTTTTGTCAAAGCCGCTTAAGTCGGCGGATTTCCGCATTAGCGCCACTTATCGTCGCTAGAATGCTTTTCCATTCATCCCTGCTCCGCTTACGTACCTACCTCAGTAGCCAGTTGCAAAAATGACTGTGTAGACGATGTGCCATATTCTACACCTTATTTTAGAGCTATGTGTCGATGCTGTGCTGAGTATATTTATATGTTTTGACGATGCCATTATGGCATCATCACTTTAGGACATGGTGTAGAAAAGATCTGAGGATGGTCATTACTGACTGAAACCGGTCATCGTCAAAAGAAATGAAATTGTGTTCAAAGACTGGAATAAACAACATTTGACAGTATTGGATCACTGTTCAGATACGTGACTATGTCGCAGCTGGTGAAAGTGGTCATAAAGTTGTGGATGATCAGTGTATTATAAGCATGATACTGTTACAGAAACGTGCCCGTCGGTGCCTGAACCTAGTATTGTAGCTGAAATTCGGGTCAGAATGAGAATAACACCTAGATGAACAGCAGTAGTTGATGATATACGCGACGTCTGACGCCAATAACAGCAATGGACAAGTATGCCCGCTTACCATTCCAATTGTTGCACTTGTACACTGAATAGGCGGTATAGTCCGTGAAAGCAAAATTCAGAGAGCAGAAAACTATAATGTCTAATATGTCTGAAACATACCGGCGACAACTTGGTAAGAAATTCCCAGTTTATGAGATCAAAGAAATAGCAAATAGTAACAAGTAGGAGGGATGACAATGGAAATGCATCGAATTCAAAACTAAGCGCTTCATAAAAAAAGTAGGATCTACGTCACTTGAGAAACAAAGTTGAGTACTAGAAATTTATAAAACGTACTATTAAAGGTTAATCAAGTTTCGTAAAGAAGCAGGATCTACGTTACTAGAGAAACAAAGTGTATGCTTGAATTAGAGTAGTAGAAATCCATAAAACGTACTATTATAGATTAATCAAGTTTGGTTGAACAAAAAAGATCTGTTGATTTACAGCACTGATCTAAGAAATGAGAGAAACTTTCGACACTACGCTACTGGATTTCAATAATGTGTGTGTGTGTGTGTGTGTGTGTGTGTGTGTGTGTGTGTGTGTGTGTCATATGGGCAACGAGGAAGCCGGAGAAGTGTAGAACGGGATTATTTCGAACGTGATGTTAGAGGAGTGCGTTCAGCAGCACAGGGAGGTCGAAACAAAATCGTTCTTCGTAGAATAACAGGAACATTACGTACGTGCTGAAACATTAGCAAAAATGCTATAAGCTTCAAATAATCATTCCTTTAGATCATCATACATTTTTTTTAAACATGCCTAAACCAGTATCCTATACTGAGTGTGCTAAAACACTATATTCTGAGATACCTGAATCTCGAAACCAGTACTTCCGCGCCCACTGCAATTACAGTTAAAGATGAAAACAGCTCTCCCTCTGTGCAAATTTCTTCCCTGCATGAATATTAGCAATATTTTTAATGAACAAGCTTCTCTATAAAAAGTCTAAGTAAAAACTTAAGTTCCAGTGTACAGTCCGGTCTTTCTATTGCCTAACATGACCGCAGATAATAGATTTATTGAACTGCCCTTGGAACCAACCGGAGTAACATCAAGAATGCAACTGTGAGCCAGATATAAAACGTTATTTCATAAATCATCACGATAGTAGGTCACGCAAACATATCACTAATGTAGCCGGCGATTGGTAATAAATTCCATTGATACGCCCGTCCTCTGCTTGCCGCGTCGAGAATGGTAGTCGGAACCTCGCATGCATTAGCCGTCGCATCACACCATATCGTATTTGACATTTATGACAAGGTCGCTGGCCATGTATGACATTTACGTTGGTCCAGTCAGATGATTTACGACGTCCGTAATCCTGAAGAGGCTTTAGTGTCGGCCCGCACAGCACGTCGTTTCTTACACCAATACGTTTCGCTCCATTTGGAGTGTAATTTAAGAGGTTTTCACTTTTTTACGGTACGTTCTTAAATTCTAATAAACGGTTTACATGCCAATCTCCTATACAGATTAGGTTACAGGAATGTGAATGATTTTCTGTATACTTATCGTTAGAAATCACAATACGGCAATACACAGATGGAAAACCATCGCAACACCAAAAAATAATTAATATTGACTCATGAAATTTCTGGAACACATTTGTCTAGGTAAAATCTTTAAGTGATTAACATTGCAAGCTCATAGGTTAATGTAAGTGCGAGATAAGCCGTCGCAAATACGAGGGTTGGAACTTTAATAGTGGCAACTATTTATTTACAGCTCGTACAAAATAGATACGTGTTTCTACGTTTTACTGACCTTCAAAGTAGTCACCAGCATTGTGTGTAACCCGTTGCAAGCGATGTGGAAGTGGTAGGATACTCTTAGCAGCGCCAGTTGTGTTGACAGTCAGAGCGGCACGGTCCATTTCCCGACGAATTTGTAGCAGTCCTGAAGAGAATACCGTGAAGTGTGTTCTTCAGTTTAGAAATCGAGTTGAACTCACGAGAGCTTAAGTCACGGGAGTGTAGTAGGTGGTATAGCATTTAGCAGGCCGATCAGTCAAACAAATCAGTAAAGCTTGCACTGTACGTGCTTCAGTATTGTCCTGCAAAATGATGGTCAGGTCCTGCAGAAAGTGTCGTCACTTCCGTCTCTAATCTGGTCGTAGGTTGAGTTCCAAAAATGAACAGCATAGAGACAGAAGTCATGACACTTTCTGCAGGACCTGTCCATCATTTCGCAGGACAATGCTCAAGCACGTACAGTGCAAGCTGTTACTGATTTGTTTGACTGATGGGGCTGCTAAGTGCTATACCACCTACTGCACTCCCCTGACATAAGCCCCCGTGAGTTCAACTCGCTTTCTAAACTGAAGGAAACACTTCATGGCATTCGCTTCAGAACTGCTACAAATTCGTCGGGCAATAGACCGCGCCGCTCGAACTGTCAACACAACTGGCACTGCCAAGAGTATCCTATGACTTCCACATCGCTGGCAACAGGTTATACACAATGCTGGTGACTACATTCAAGGTCAGTAAAACTTTGAAACACGTATCTATTTTGTACGAGCTGTAAATAAATAGTTGCCACTATTTAAGTTCCAAACCTCGTATGAAATGCTGGTACATTAATAACCGGTTAAACCACCAGAGAATATGGAATGCAAGCATGCAAACGGGTCTGCATTGTGTTGTGACGAATGTTAATTTGTGGTATGAAGTTCCATGGCTGTTGCACTTGATCAGCCACTACAGAGACGGTTATGCTGTTTGTGGATGACGCTGGAGTTGTCCGATTATGTTCCACACGTTCTCGATTGGAGACAGATCTGGTAATCGATCAGGCCAATTGTCGACGCTCTATAGAGCATGTTGTCCTTAGGCCTACAACAGCAGTATGTCTTTCTTTCTTTTCTTTCTTTGGCTTACGCCATAGTCCCGCAGCGATCGCAGGGTCGACGTGGTTACAACGGATTTGGCATTGTCAGTGTTAGGGATGGCCGGATGCCCTTCCTGCCGCCACCCCGTACCCCCCAGGACGGAATCAGTGTACCCCAACTGTCTGCGTCCAGTGTAAAGCGTGAAATAGTGCGGACGCGTTTCTAATGTCTGTGACGCGGGTAAATGAGGAAAACGTGGGGACCAGCCCGGCATTCACCTAGCGGGATGTGGAAAACCGCCTAAAAACCACATCCAGGCTGCCTGGCACACCGCCCGTGGTCGTTAATCCGCCGGGCGGGTTCGATCCGGGGCCGGCGTGCCTACCCGAGTCCAGGAAGCAGCGTGTTAGCGCGCTCGGCTACCCTGGCGGGTCTACAACAGCAATATGTGAGCGAGCGTTACCCTGTTGGGAAACACCCTCTGGAATGCTGTTCATGAAGAGCAGGACAACATGTCGAACCACCAGACTGACACACAAATTTGCAGTCAGGGTGCGTGAGATAACCACGAGAAGGCTGCTACCGTCATACGAAATCGCACCCCAGAACGTAGCTCCAGGTGTAGTTCCAATGTGTCTAGCGCGCTGACTGGTTGGTTGCAGGCCATCAACTGGACTCCTAAGCAACCACGGCCATCACTGGCACCGAGGCAGATGCAGCTTTCATCAGACAGCGCTACAAACGTCCACCCTGCCCTTCAATGAGCTCTCGCTTGACACCACTGAAGTGGCACATGGCGGTGATTTGTGGCCAGTGGAATGCACACTACAGGACGTCTGGCTAGGAGCTGTCCTTGATGTAACCGATTTGTAAATTTGTAACAGTTCGTTGTGTCATTGTGGTGCCAATGGCTGCTGAGATTGCTGTTGCAGATGCACTACGCTGAGCCAGAGTCATACGCCGAACACGATGGTCTTCCCTCTCGGTAGAGCCACGTGGCCGTCCGGAGCCCGGTCTTCTTGAGGCCGTACATTCTTGTGATCACCGCCGCCAGTAATCATGTACACTAACTACATTCCTGCCTAGTCTCTCTGTAATATCGCAGCAGAAACATCCAGCTCTTCGTACACTGTTAGACGACCTTGTTCAAACTCATTGAGGAACTGATAACGGCGTCTTTATCGCCTTAAAGGTATTCTTTACTAACGTTTCACGTCCAGTCTAAAAGGTAACTAACGCTCGCGACCGTTATAGCGTGTGTTTAAAGCAACCCTGATTTGCATTCTCTTGGTGGCACTACTAGCGACACTCTTATACGACTGGCGCGACATCGAATAGTCATTATCCTTCAAGTGTAGAAATGTGCCTAACAATTTTCATTTATGTCGCACAAGTCCGTCATGGTGTTACGACCTTTTCTGTCAGTGTAAAAAGACTACAGAATCTTTCCGCCTCAAGGTGAAAGCTGAAGGACAAATGGTTCAAATGGGTCTGAGCACTATGGGACTTAACTTCTGAGGTCATCAGTCCCCTAGAACTTAGAACTACTTAAACCTAACTAACCTAAGGACATCACACAACACCCAGTCATCCCCGAGGCAGGATTCGAACCTACGACGGTAGCGGTCGCGCGGTTCCAGACTGTAGCGCCTATAACCGCTCGGCCACTCCGGCCGGCGGCTTCTTGTAACAAAACCATCTAAAAGTAAATTAAGGCCGTCTGGTGTGGCCGTGCGGTTCTAGGCGCTTCAGTCCGGAACCATGCTGCTGCTACGGTCGCAGGTTCGAATCCTGCCTCAGCCATGGATGTGTGTGATATCCTTTGGTTAGTTAGGTTTGGATAATTCTAAGTCTAGGGGAGTGATGACCTCAGATGTTAAGTCCCATAGTGCTTAGAGCCATTTGAACCATTTGGAAAAAACGAAAAAAGTTTAAGGAAAAAAGAAAAGCTCACGAGGAGAACATGGCAAGTACCGTAACTTGATATCCCAGAAACTTCGCTCAATAGAAGAAGTGTCAAAATAAGAGAAAACGTGTCTCAGCTCAAGCGTAGATACACGGCCGTTTCTGAGAAAATAATGGTCAAAGTTTTCGAGGTACTGCAACTGCCTTTTAGCGAGTAAGGAGTTCAGACGAATTGGTGGCATAGTCGCAAGCATCGCGGTTTCACATATTTGCGCCCAGTGTTCGAGACTCGATAACTATTTTTATATTTGTGTTTGTTATCTTCCCGTCTCCATAGGAGATCATTACATGAATGTTTTCCAATGTAAACTGAAATAACGTCGTAGTTATTCCTTTACTAATTGTATGTCTGATGAATGAACTAAAAAATAAATAAATGAAAGCGAAAATTACTTGGAATTGTTTTCGGTGAAATTCCTGTAGTGTATCTTGAGCCATAATCAATTGCAAGCTGTTTTCGGTAAAGTCATCCGCAATGCGTGATTTGCCATGAAATTATTACCAACGGATGAAATCTTCAGCAGTGTTGAAGGCGTTTCTTTCCCGAGTGATATTCATACGAAGAAATGTCACTATGACAAGCTTCCCTTTCGCGCGAAGGTCGTGATGTTCGGAATTTCTATGTTCCGAATGTTTTTATTATCAGCATCATCCAAGAGACTGCACCAAATCTTCCTATAGAAAAAAATAAAAGAATAAAATATAAGAATTAATGTAAGAATTGATTGAATGAAACATGAGAATACAAGAATTTACAAAGATTGTGACCTCTGGAGATACCACACATACATATGTAATAAATATATGACATTTATTGTGAAACACACTTGTAATTTTACAAGTAATGTAACTTGCTTGTATCCCCTAACTTGGTAAAAAACGTTCTTGTAGTAAACTTCAACGAACATGGGTAGATAAATGAATAAATGTGGAACGCCGGGACAGCTGAATTATTCACTCGCTAAAAGCACATCGATTACCTCGAAACTTTGACCGTCGTATTCTCAGAAACGGTTGACTATCTACCGATAAGCCGAGACATGTGTCCTCGAATTTTTACTCCTCTTCCACTGAGCGATGTTCTTGGTTAAATCGGTTTATGGCACGTGTCCTCCTCGTCAAAAGGCTGGAAGATTAGGGTCGTTGGAAACAGAGCATAGGCTGACGGGGAGAGTTGAACCAATCCTCCCTGTTGCGAGTCCTGTGTGCTAACCAATGCGCCAGCTCAGCAAGATAGCTCACGAGTCAAAGGCGCTTTCTCTTTCTGTTACACCGAGTGATTGGAGAAGTCATAGAAGGTAAGAGCAGAGACTGGAATACTTGCGAATAAATAAAATAAATCTTCCGTCATCCTATACGAGAAAGGCACCGAAAGGAAAGTGACTAATGGCGGCACGAAATACTTGCACATAAAGCTGTGACATATACACTCCTGGAAATTGAAATAAGAACACCGTGAATTCATTGTCCCAGGAAGGGGAAACTTTATTGACACATTCCTGGGGTCAGATACATCACATGATCACACTGACAGAACCACAGGCACATAGACACAGGCAACAGAGCATGCACAATGTCGGCACTAGTACAGTGTATATCCAGGTTTCGCAGCAATGCAGGCTGCTATTCTCCCATGGAGACGATCGTAGAGATGCTGGATGTAGTCCTGTGGAACGGCTTGCCATGCCATTTCCACCTGGCCCCTCAGTTGGACCAGCGTTCGTGCTGGACGTGCAGACCGCGTGAGACGACGCTTCATCCAGTCCCAAACATGCTCAATGGGGGACAGATCCGGAGATCTTGCTGGCCAGGGTAGTTGACTTACACCTTCTAGAGCACGTTGGGTTGCACGGGATACATGCGGACGTGCATTGTCCTGTTGGAACAGCAAGTTCCCTTGCCGGTCTAGGAATGATAGAACGATGGGTTCGATGACGGTTTGGATGTACCGTGCACTATTCAGTGTCCCCTCGACGATCACCAGTGGTGTACGGCCAGTGTAGGAGATCGCTCCCCACACCATGATGCCGGGTGTTGGCCCTGTGTGCCTCGGTCGTATGCAGTCCTGATTGTGGCGCTCACCTGCACGGCGCCAAACACGCATACGACCATCATTGGCACCAAGGCAGAAGCGACTCTCATCGCTGAAGACGACACGTCTCCATTCGTCCCTCCATTCACGCCTGTCGCGACACCACTGGAGGCGGGCTGCACGATGTTGGGGCGTGAGGGGAAGACGGCCTAACGGTGTGCGGGACCGTAGCCCAGCTTCATGGAGACGGTTGCGAATGGTCCTCGCCGATACCCCAAGAGCAACAGTGTCTCTAATTTGCTGGGAAGTGGCGGTGCGGTCCCCTACGGCACTGCGTAGGATCCTACGGTCTTGGCGTGCATCCGTGCGTCGCTGCGGTCCGGTCCCAGGTCGACGGGCACGTGCACCTTCCGCCGACCACTGGCGACAACATCGATGTACTGTGGAGACCTCACGCCCCACGTGTTGAGCAATTCGGCGGTATGTCCACCCGTCCTCCCGCATGCCCTCTATACGTCCTCGCTCATAGTCCGTCAACTGCACATACGGTTCACGTCCACGCTGTCGCGGCATGCTACCAGTGTTAAAGACTGCGATGGAGCTCCGTATGCCACGGCAAACTGGCTGACACTGACGGCGGCGGTGCACAAATGCTGCGCAGCTAGCGCCATTCGACGGCCAACACCGCGGTTCCTGGTGTGTCCGCTGTGCCGTGCGTGTGATCATTGCTTGTACAGCCCTCTCGCAGTGTCCGGAGCAAGTATGGTGGGTCTGACACACGGGTGTCAATGTGTTCTTTTTTCCATTTCCAGGAGTGTATATGTAGATATAAAACTGTACTTACGAAAAAAAAAAACGATGAAAAAACTGGAGGACATAGATAAAGCGGTTGTGACTGTAACACATTATCCATTTGCACCTGCTTGTCCTTCAGCTTTGCCGGCCGATGTGGCCTAGCGGTTCTGCGCGCTTCAGTCTGGAACCGCGCAACCGCTACGGTCGCAGGTTCGAATCCTGCCTCGGGCGTGGATGTGTGTGATGTCCTTAGGTTAGTTAGGTTTAAGTAGTTCTAAGTTCTAGGGGATTGATGACCATAGCTGTTAAGTCCCATAGTGCTCAGAGCCATTTGAACCATTAAGCCACATATTTCTACTATGAGTGAGCCAAATAACATTTTGAGACATAAAACATCGGTTTTTAAAACCTATAGAGGTCAGATGTAAGAGACTTCGTCATTTAGTACCTCAATGTCACACGTTGGATCCCCGCCGTCTGTGCAGCATAATTTCCGTCTCCTGCGCAGGCGTGTGTGTAGATCCCGCTGCCGGTGAAATGGCCGGCCATTCTGTTGGAACAGCCCGTCCGTCAGTCCCCAGAGCGTCCGCACAGCGCTCCGCCAGCCGTAAAGCCGAGCTGCAACGCTATTCCTGAGACCTTCCGGCCGCTGTTAATCCTTCACCGGGTGTCCTGTGGGGGCGATACGTGTGCGCAATAGCGGACCTTGTAGTCCGGGTCACACTCATTGAGTCGTATTTTGTTTAACCCCGCACGTGTACCGGGGCGGTGCCACACCCGCAGGGAAATCCGAAGTGCTCTCTCACAGCTCACGATTAAGTACGACGCACATTGTTCCTGTCGTTTGTTGATGACCCGGGAGAGCAAACAACGGCCATATCGTAAGGCATCAGCACAGCACAGCAACGGCGCCAACGCCCTCACAGCATCCAGTGTTGACCAAGAGCGATAATCTGACACTATCCGGGACTCGGTACAGTGGGCATTAAAGCGCCCAGCGCCCTTATATCTTCTCCTCTAATGTCTATGGTGTACACGGCTATTCCTCTAACAGGGTGAAAATTTCTTTAATTTTACCATCGTTGTCATATTCGATACGGAAGTGGGAGGTAGTGTATAAGCTATGGAATTCATAGTCTTGGTCACGCTGTAATTTGTTTGGTCAGCTAACTTATTTCTGTTTTACTTCCGTCATCGGACCTAATAAGAGGAGAATAAAAGCAAAGATTTTTCTGAATCTGTTAAACATGAACACGGAAAACGAATGAGGTAATTACCTTATAGGGACAGCGGAATATCTTGCTTGTAATCGTTAGCTGAATGTACTAATAATATACGTGATCTCTAAAGAATGGGCAAGAGCTACAAATAGTGGTCAGTGGTGATACAAGCCATTACATATCTGTAATACGGAACTATTCACTAAGAGCAACTAACTGCCCCAAAGTGTAGTCAAATGTGTGTGGAAGCTCAGTAGTTCTCGTTGTGGAAAGCACCTAAATACATACTCCGCTAGGCACCACGCGGTGCATGGCGGAGTGTACCTTGCACCACTACTAGTCATTCCCTCTTCTGTTCGAAAATGAAGCGAGGGAAAAATGACTAATTATCTATGTATAAATATTTGTGAACTCATTTAAGTCAGGATGTTAGCTAGTGGATCATTTATATTTATTTATTCATTTATTAAATTTATTATTATCCTTGACAGTATGATTTGAGACATTTTCACTAGTGGTTGCCCTCGGGCGATAACGACACACACTGTACAAAATGGTGATTTATGATCAGATATATTGGTGATATCTTATTGGCTTCCATAAGCACGTTCTCTGCAGCTTAACTAATCCCACACCGCAGTGCAAACAGACGTAGAGTCTCACTAACGTTGTTGTTTTCTTTTGCAGGTAAGTGCAGAGAGCGAGTCTGGATTGCTAAGTGGGTGGCTACGGTTGCGCCCGCCTCGTTCCTCGGTACCAGTTGTAAACAGGTAACTAATAAACAAGTTCCATTGAGCCCCCACGTCCAGCACACACACACACACACACACACACACACACACACACACACACACACACCACCCCACTTTCATACACAGAAATACCGTCTTACGTCAGACTAAATTCAAGTACTGGGTGCTGGTGCAAAATTTAACACCTTCTTTTTCAATGTGGCTTTCGAAACGTGTCCACGCAGCCATCTCAAAGCAGTAAATGGTATGTTGCAGTCTCTCGTGACAATTCAGAGCAGGCATTAGTTTGAGTCGTAACCTGATACGAAATAACACATAAAAAGCACATGCTTTACAAAGGACTAATCCCGACCTAAAATAAGCCTTACAACCACAGTATACTGAAACGACTGTACAAGAAGAAAAGGTGACACAGGACACATACTACTGGATTTAACACCACTGAGATGTGTTTATGTTCCGCGAGAGAGAACATGAATCTGTAAGTGCCAGATCCTCGGAAAAAAAGCTTCAGCCTACGATCGATAAGCATGCATAGCACATGTACAAATCTCATTCTACAAGTGCTGAAGCTGCGTGACATCTCTTACACATGCCTGTTATCCCACAACAAGGTAAATAAAAATGTTACAGTTTTCATTCTACTTATTCTCTGGGTAATATCAATCAGAGTGCAGAAGGAACCACACCACGCATTTACGTGTACACCGAATGTCAATATCAACTCGAACGTAGCTTCTTCAGAGTATCAGTTCATGTAGAAGTATTTATTTTTCTATCCCTTGTCTCAATCGTTCAATTATAGAGACCTCCATACATGTTTCCTGCAGATACTTACATCTACGAGAATAACGATAAAGTCTCTGGACGGTTAACAATTGAACAATGTAAATAATGCATAAAATAGTTACATTTCTATTTTCTCTAACAGAACACGACCTTGTATAAATAGCAGCTCAACTGTTAAAGTACACCGTCGACGTGCTATCCGTCTCATGTTGGAAAACAGTCTGTGTCGGATAAGCTAATATACGGGCTAGCTTCTACAATTATTGCGTGAGAGTAATTAGGTATGTTTGAGCACAATTACCAAGAGAAATTAACTTCTGTTCTTCACTGCGTTTGTTCTGTCGTACAGGGTCCGCTGTATTCATTACATGGCAAATTTATTTTGTTTTAACTTTATGGCCCAACGACCTTCCTGTCATGATAATTGTCTATCTACCAACTGTATACTTCATTTATGCAAAATTTGTTCTATATGTTATCGTATTTTAACTGTTTGTACTCCGAAGGGAAAAAATCGCAACACCAAAAAATAGAGTCATGAAATTTCAGAAATGCATTTGTCTAGGTAACATATTTGAGTAATTAACATTGCTAGGTCACATTCTAAGGTAAGCGCGAGATAAGCCATTGCAAATGTGAAACTCTGGTGTATTAATAACCGGTATAGCGTCCAGAACGTAAGAATGAAAACGTGCATGCATTGTGTTGTATAGCTGCCGGATGTCACTCTGTGGGATGGACTTCCATGCCTGTTGCACTTGGAAGGTCAATGCTGTTCGTGAGTAACGCAGGAGTTGTCGTCCGATGGTGTCCCATATGTGCTCGATTAGAGACAGATCTGGTGATCGAACAGGCCAAGGCAACATGTCGACAATCCGTACAGCATGTTGTGTTAAAACAGCTGTATAAGGGCGAGCGTTTTCCTGTTGTAAAGCAGCTTCTGAAATCCTGTTCATAAATGTCAGAACAACAGGTCGAATCACCAGATTGACGTATAAATTTGCGGTGAGGATGTGTGGGACCAAGAGAGTGCTCCTGCTGTCAAAGGAAATCGCACCCCAAACCATACCTCCAGGTATAGGTCTAGTATGTTTAGCACGGAGACAGGTTGGTTGCAGGCCTTCATCTGGCCTCCTTGCCTCCTCCTAACCAACACACTTCCATCGCTGGCACCGAGGCAAAAAAGGCTTTCATCAGAAAACATAACAGAACTTGAAACGTCCCCTTAGAACAAATTTATACACGACTGTGCTTAACCTGACACACAATATTATTTAGCGCAACGCAATCTGACTTTCAAAAATCCCTACAAAAGAATGGCCCTGACTAACATTAACCTATACCTTTCACAAATAACTTACCTCGCAAAAATCTTCATTACTCGAACTACTGCAATACGGCGAGCGCCACTATTGCCAGCTAAATAAAAAGATTCAAACTACTGAAGGCACTAACTACTGATAGGGATAGTTAGCAAATGAAAGATTGTAATAGAGAACAAACACTGTATTTACCTTAATATCATCAAAAGTCATAATATATGTAATTTCAAAACTCCGCCATCTCTCTCCTCACATCCACAACTGCTGGCGGCTCACCTCTAACTGTGCAACGCTACGCACTGTTCACATCCAGCTGCCGCTGCCCAACACTACAATGGCAGACAACAATGCAAACTAGACAGACTGCACACAGCACAGCCAGTGATTTTCATACAGAGAGCGCTACGTGGCGGCGGCGTTACCAATATAAGAACCTAAACAGCCTACTTACATAAAGAAAACATAAACAGCCTACTTACAAACTCCATCCTGGCTTGCAATGAGCTGTCGTTTGACACCACTAAAATCGCAACTGGTTGTGGTTGTGGTTTGGGATCAGAAGAATGGCTCGGAGCTGTCCTTGAAGCAACCGATTTGTAGCAGTTCGTTATGTCATAGTGGCAACGGCCTTGCCGCAGTGGATACACCGGTTCCCGTGAGATCACCGAAGTTAAGCGCTGTTGGGCGTGGCCGGCACTTGGATGGGTGACCATCCAGCCGCCATGCGCTGTCACCATTTTTAGGGGTGCGCTCAGCCTCGTGATGCCAATTGAGGAGCTACTCGACCGAATAGTAGCGGCTTCGGTCAAGAATACCATCATAACGACCGGGAGAGCGGTGTGCTGACCCCACGTCCCTCCTATCCGCATCCTCTGAGGATGACGAGGCGGTCGGATGGTCCCGGTAGGCCACCTTTGGCCTTAAGACGGAGTGCTTTTTTTTATGTCATCGTGGTGCCAACTTCTGCTCAAATTGCTGCTGCAGATGCAGCACGATGCGCCAGTATCATACGCCGAACACGATGGTCTTCCCTCTCGGTAGTACCGCGTGGCCATCCGGAGCCCGGTCTTTTGTCGACCGTACATTCTCGCGACCACCGCTGCCAGTAGTCATGTACAGTGGCTACATTCCTGCCAAATTTACCGCAGAAGGAACATTCAGCTTGCCGTAACCCCATTACACTACCTCGTACAAACGCTCATGACCTTACAGCTTGTGTTTGAAGCAAACCTGATTTCCATCCTCATAGTGGCGCTACTAGCACCAATCTTCCAGGACAGGCGCGAAATTTGAATAGACATGATCTTTCAGATGAAGAAACTCGCCTACCAACTTTAGTTTATGTCGCACAGCTCCTTCTTTGTGCTGTGTTTTTTCCGTCAGTGTTTATTGTGTTCCATGAGGCTAAGATTGGGGACCAGTCCAGCATTCACCTAAACTTGGGTGGAAAACTGCCCAAAGGAAAACTCAGGCTGTCATGTATACTAGAGTAATGATGCGGTTTCAGCCTAGGTCTGTCTCACTTCCCTGTCTGGAAAGCTTGGGCGCTGGGCGTTATGTAATGTAATGCAGGAGGAACTAAACATATTTAGATAAAAAATGAATGAAGGAAGAGAAGTGGTGACAATAGAGATGAAATAGTAAACTAGTTGTTCACCAGGGCCTTAGACGGTGACGGTTTTTATACACTCCTGGAAATTGAAATAAGAACACCGTGAATTCATTGTCCCAGGAAGGGGAAACTTTATTGACACATTCCTGGGGTCAGATACATCACATGATCACACTGACAGAACCACAGGCACATAGACACAGGCAACAGAGCATGCACAATGTCGGCACTAGTACAGTGTATATCCACCTTTCGCAGCAATGCAGGCTGCTATTCTCCAATGGAGACGATCGTAGAGATGCTGGATGTAGTCCTGTGGAACGGCTTGCCATGCCATTTCCACCTGGCGCCTCAGTTGGACCAGCGTTCGTGCTGGACGTGCAGTCCGCGTGAGACGACGCTTCATCCAGTCCCAAACATGCTCAATGGGGGACAGATCCGGAGATCTTGCTGGCCAGGGTAGTTGACTTACACCTTCTAGAGCACGTTGGGTGGCACGGGATACATGCGGACGTGCATTGTCCTGTTGGAACAGCAAGTTCCCTTGCCGGTCTAGGAATGGTAGAACGATGGGTTCGATGACGGTTTGGATGTACCGTGCACTATTCAGTGTCCCCTGGACGACCACCAGTGGTGTACGGCCAGTGTAGGAGATCGCTCCCCACACCATGATGCCGGGTGTTGGCCCTGTGTGCCTCGGTCGTATGCAGTCCTGTTTGTGGCGCTCACCTGCACGGCGCCAAACACGCATACGACCATCATTGGCACCAAGGCAGAAGCGACTCTCATCGCTGAAGACGACACGTCTCCATTCGTCCCTCTATTCACGCCTGTCGCGACACCACTGGAGGCGGGCTGCACGATATTGGGGCGTGAGCGGAAGATGGCCTAACGGTGTGCGGGACCGTAGCCCAGCTTCATGGAGACGGTTGCGAATGGTCCTCGGCGATACCCCAGGAGCAACAGTGTCCCTAATTTGCTGGGAAGTGGCGGTGCGGTCCCCTACGGCACTGCGTAGGATCCTACGGTCTTGGCGTGCATCCGTGCGTCGCTGCGGTCAGGTCCCAGGTCGACGGGCACGTGCACCTTCCGCCGACCACTGGCGACAACATCGATGTACTGTGGAGACCTCACGCCCCACGTGCTGAGCAATTCGGCGGTACGTCCACCCGGCCTCCCGCATGCCCACTATACGCCCTCGCTCAAAGTCCGTCAACTGCACATACGGTTCACGTCCACGCTGTCGCGGCATGCTAGCAGTGTTAAAGACTGCGATGGAGCTCCGTATGCCACGGCAAACTGGCTGACACTGACGGCGGCGGTGCGCAAATGCTGCGCAGCTAGCGCCATTCGACGGCCAACACCGCGGTTCCTGGTGTGTCCGCTGTGCCGTGCGTGTGATCATTGCTTGTACAGCTCTCTCGCAGTGTCCGGAGCAAGTATGGTGGGTCTGACACACCGGTGTCAATGTGTTCTTTTTTCCATTTCCAGGAGTGTAGTTGGGCACACTACCGATCTGCTTTCCGTGACCACAGTGTTTAAGGCTATACCTGTCAGTGGTCACCGAAGAGCGATGCTGGCCACATCAGAGAGTAATTACACGATATTGCTGAACGTAACTGGATTGCCGGCCGCTTCCACGTTAAGTGGCGGGGTAAATGCAGGGGAACACAGCGACACGCCCGACCCGATGCGTGGAGTGCGGGCTGCAGCGTACTGTCAGTGCTCGTATCAGCAGCTAGAGGCAGGCGTGTGGCCGCGGCCAGCACAACGCACCACGAGCAGCGCATCGCTGCTGCTGGAGCGGGAGTTACCTGTCACGGCTCCACAGATGGCTCAACAAGAGTAAAGTAATCAGGGTGAACGGCAAAACATGACACTATTTTACTGACAAATTAACCCTGTTTAGACTTACAACAAGGAAAGAGATAAAGCAACTACACAGTATTTCGTCGAATGACTGACATTTATCCGTAGCTAATTCTGTGCCTAAGCTAGCATGCACTTCTAGTGAGAACAATATGTTTTTCTTGTCTTACGAATAATTAAAGTTGTTGTACACATGGCACGCATTACACTTAATGTCCATGAGGTGCAGCTGTAGCAACTGGAATAGCGTACGTGGGTGTTAAGAAAGACTGTCTCTACCTTTGCTGAACGTCTGCTGAAAGGATGGCATCGTCATCTGACACGGTCCCGAAAATTCAGTCTGGAAATAAAGCGTGCAAGAGGAACCTGTTGAAAGCCTTTCAGATGAATAGCCGTCTGGTAAACATGCATCATTTGATTTTAAACAACAAAACTCAGTGTAGAAATTCACTTACTGTTCTCACTTACTTTTAGTGCCAGTATATATTTGCTTTACAATTATTTAAATTTTATTTTTAACTCATTTTAATTTACCGGAGTGTGGTATTTCGCACTCGTGTAGGAAAGTGCAGGTATGATTTTCCCTATACACCTCAGAAACACAATATACAAACAGTTAAAGTACCAATACCCAACAGAATCAAAAACTAGGCAATATACAGAGAGGTGGCACACGCAAGTTTGTTTCATCCAGTAGTAACCCAGTTATGCCGACAGGAGAGTTATTTATCCACAGGGATAATGACGATATCGTGCAGAGGAGATTAAGGACTCTGACACAACGCGATAAACACCAAGGAAAATGAATAAATAGAAGAAGAGTAGATAATTGAATGGTTACAGATCTGATTTAACTGTAGCACAAATTTAGCCTGTAAACTTATTTATTGGATCTTTATATTTATTCACTGTTCAATTTCAACATTTTCTGTTACATCATACTTGCTTTGCCAGTGAAAAATTTTGCTCTACATGGTTTTGCAACATGTATTTTAGCTGTAACGTTTTTCCCAACGCTGTTCACCAACATGATCTCCTCTTTGACGACGGTAATCAGTTATTGTCTGGTAATGGCCTGGTCTTTAATTTAGCTTTTGGAAATGTAATTTGACGTCTCCAAGAGACAGACCACATCCTTTGTTATTTAAGACGCTGCATCTACAGCAAATGCCAGCACACGTCTTACATAAGTCAACGAGACTTATGTAGTTAAACTCACTCAAAATTTCAGTGGATTTTTTTTAACTTTACAGGCCTCTAAAAGAACGCCTCTCAAGTATTCAGCAGCAAGAATACTTTTGCTGTAAACTACGAATTTCAAAAAGTTCTCCGTGACAAGAAATTATGAGGGAAACTCAAGAAAGTATACGAACTTTTGCAATTTCTCGCCGTAGGGCTTGGTAACAATGCTAGTATCCAGGGTTGAAGTATTGTCGTCTGCAACAATTCTATACAACATGTTATCCCTCGTTCCGCATTAGTCGTTGTATTGTAACAGACGGTGAAACGTGGCAGCTCCACCGTCGATGTGCACCGGGGTGGAAATGAGGACAGTCGTTCGCTTTTTGTTTGCGGAAGGTGTTAAACCTGCGGAAATTATTGGCCAAATGGAAGCGCAATATGGTGACAGACATTTATCGCGAAGCATTATTTACGAATGGATCGAGCGTCTGAAACGGGCAAGCCATCGACGTCAGCAACTGATGACAATTTGGAAGTCGTTGAGGGTATGGTGATAGAAAACAAACGAATCACAGTGGACGAAATCAACAATGCTTTACATATCAGTCATGGCTTAGCGTATTCCATCTTACACGACAGGCTAAATGTTCGGAAACTTTGTGCAAGGTGGGTACCGTAAGAACTGTCACCGCACCATAAGGTGCAAACAATAAACATCTCTAGTAAACATCTGGCCCGTTACTATCGAGAGGGAGATGGATTTTTTACAGTAAATCGTTACTGTTGAAGAAACGTGGATGCATCATCACGAACCGAAAAGTAAGGTTGCGAGCACAAGTTCAGAAATTTAAACGTCAACCATCAACGGGTAAGATTATACTAACACTATTCTGGGACACGGAAGTTGTGGTAGCCGTTCATTCCACCAAAAGGGATGAAACTGTGAACTGTGAGAACTATCGTGATGTGTTTCGAACCAGCAATCAGATCCAAACATCGCGGAAAAGTGCGAAATGGTATCATATTGCAGCAGGATAACGCTCGCCCACATTCTGTCAAACGGATGGTATAAAATACAAAGGAGTTGGGTTCGAATTGCTGGAACACCCAGCTTACAGTCAAGACCGGTGTTAGAGAGATATCAGTATGTTTAGACCCTTGAAGGAAGCGCTTATGGCAAGAAGATTTGCAACGGATTCAGAAGTCATTGATGCGGAGCAAAATTCGTTACAGATGCAACCAAAGGACTCCTTTTTTCCGACGGAATCAAAAATCTTATGAAACGTTGGACATTGTCGTTGCCGTGCAGGGAGGTTGCATAGAAAAATAATATATGTTTCAGTTTTCCATCAGTATATTAAATATTCCTTTTCTCAAAAATTCCTTTACTTTTTGACTTTCCCTCATAGAAAGAACTTCTGTTATTTTTGCAGTTTCTTCCAAAAGCAGTGGTATACTGTGATTGTGCTGGAACAGATGGGAAGTGGAAAGAAAGAAAGAGAAAGAGCCATGTAGTATCGTCGGTTATAGTGCCCGAGAAGTAGGTTGAATCTCCAAATCGGAAAAGGCGTTTCTCCTCTAGACGCTACAGACCCTCTGCACTCGCCATACGAGATGGTGTCGTTAGTGTATCTTTTGAGTGTAGCTGACTGTAATGGGTGTGTGTATACTGTAGTGCCATTTTTTTCTTGTATGACGATGAGAGTAGAGAAACGTTCTATCGACACATAGGCTGCTCCTCTCGCATGGTGCCAAGGGAATGGGCAACATAACGTCTACACCCGAAGGAGGTATCAGCGTCAACAGTGTTGCATGCCCTAAACATATAAGAAACTGCGGCGATGTTTGTAATTTCACCCATTACAATGGCGCAAGGGTTGGTGATCAGGCACAGTAGGCCACGACTTCCCCTTGCTCACCGATTATTGGTGGTGAAAATTTCGTTGGTTGGTTGGTTTGGGGAAGGAGACCAGACAGCGTGGTCATCGGTCTCATCGGATTAGGGAAGGATGGGGAAGGAAGTCGGCCGTGCTCTTTCAGAGGAACCATCCCGGCATTGGCCTGGAGTGATTTAGGGAAATCACGGAAAACCTGAATCAGGATGGCCGGACGCGGGATTGAACCGTCGTCCTCCCGAATGCGAGAAAATTTCGTCTTGCACCAGAAAAAGAAAAGGCTGCAACGATCTACTTTTTTTTTACTGACTTGATAAATAATGAAAACATTACTGCAAAAGATAGGAAGGGAGAGTACAGTTCAGTGACAAAGCAGACAACAATGCAATCAACACCGACGATTAGCTCCCTGCCCTGTTGCACGAACATCTATTGTCAGTATGGCACGAAATACCCCGACTGCTGCCGGCTACTACCGATCAAAACTGGGGAGTTAATACGCTGCTGTAGTTCCCAGTACCTGTACTGTACAGCGTTGTGTGTCGTTTGTGTTGACTGTGTGTTCCGTTGTACACCTTACAAAGAGGAAATTTGTGCCTTTGCATCTAAAATTAGAAGCACTAAGACGACTTGACAAAGGAGAAACAATAAAAAATACTTGCTCTCGAATATGGTGACGGTGAAGTTACTATTGGTGACTGGCGAAGAAACCGACTTAAATTGGAACAGTTTTCTTCACAGAAATGCTCAAACGAATCTCTCAGTCGAAGAAGTATAAAGAAGTCAGACTTCGAAAAAACAAATGAGACATTTTTCATGTGGTTTACCCAACAGGGACAGAAGGGTGCTCCGATTTGTGGCCCAATCTTGCAAGAAAAAGCTTTGTTTTTCAGAAACCAGCTGCAGGAAGGAGATGACAATTTCGCCACTAGTGTGGGCTGGCTCGACAAGTGGAAAAGAGGTATGGAGTGCGTCAACTAGACGTATGTGGAGAAAAACGCTCTGGTGACGCTCAGGCAGTTTCAAAATTTATCGTAGAGTTTAAAAAAATCATAACAGACGAAAATTTGTCTAATGAACAAATATATAACTGTGACGAAACTGGGCTAAATTTTAAAATGTTACCAGCTTGCTTCTTGTGAAGTAAAAAGTGCTCCTGGGCACAAAAAAGCAAAGAGCGGCTCACAGTTATGGCAGCTTCAAATGCAACTGGAAACCACAAACTAAAACTAGTTGTGATTGGGAAGCCTGCCAAGCCAAGAGCATTCAAGAATGTATCCATCTCAGCTCTTCCGGTTGCCTATACACATCAGAATAATGCCTGGATGAATCAGGAAATCTTCAAGAAATGGTTTTTTAACTCATTTGTACCTGACTGCAAGAATTTTTTTAAAAGAAAGGGGACTGCCATGCAAAGCAAATTTGCTCATGGATAATGCGTCCTCACATCCAAGTGCAGGAGAACTGCAGTGCGACGGTATCCGCGCCTTGTACTTCCCACCAAACATTACCTGTCTCATTCAGCCCATAGATCGGGGCGTTCTGGAATGTCCAAAAAAAAAAGTATCGACGGCGATTGCTACAGTCAATCCTGCATTCCGAAGACAATGAAAGCATTGTAGGAGCTTTGAAGAAAGTGACTTTCAAGGACGTCGTGTACTGGATTAGCGAATCTTGGAGTAAAATAAAGTCAGACACAATTTCTAAGTCATGGAGGAAAATTCTACAGGAAAGTATGCCAGATGCAGAAAGTGAAGATTTAGCAGATGAGGACGATCAACTATTGTGTAATTTAATTAGAAGGTTGCCAGGGGGTGAAGAGGCAGAAGAGGTGGAAGCAGGCGAGTGGTTAAATTCGGACGAACAGTTGGAAGTGACAGAATCTTCTATAATTGACGTGGTTAACATTCCATCGCAGCGTGAGAGTGACGAGGATTACGAGGCAGAGGCTGCACCGATGATGAGTCACACCGATGGCTACGCTGCTCTAGAGGCCGCCATATGCTTCGTGGAACAACAGCCTGAGGCGACACCAACTGACCTACAGCTCCTGAGACGGTGGCGTGACATTGCCGCGAGGAAACGTTGCAGCTTCGCCAAGCAAAAGACACTTCACTGTTACTTGTCTAAGTAAATAATTATTATTATTCTGCCAATGCAGATGCATGTGTACTTTTATTTTAATAAAGTTCATAATCTGACCTGTATTACTTACAATATCATAATATTTCTTTTTCCCATTTAAATTTCGATAGTCCGAGTGTTCGATAGTTCGAGGTGGTTCCGGTCCCGTACACCTCGAACTATCGAGACTCTACTGCAGGGCCGGCCAAACGCTGCACAGTGTGCAGATGTGCGGAAGTGCTGCACATGTGCGACAGTGACATCTGTTATTAGACATGTGTCCTAAATGAACCGCGGCGGCTCCTCTTCCCTGTTTATGTGGTACGAGCAAGAGCGCAACATACCCAGTCTCGTTTACCCGTGGTGACCGTAACTTTAACAGTGAAGTACTGAGAAATGGCAGGTACTGTGAAAAAGCAAAGAACGGAAGATCTATGTTCTCAGTCGTTTCGATCAAGCATCAGTGATGAAAATCTCCCGCAACTGCTTGCGTTTGTCAATGAGCCGTGCTTTTGTGCCCGATATTAACTATATCATTTCTCATGACCAGTGATAAACGTGTTTGGGTTTATTCCTTTCATAATTAAAAATTATTGTTTACTAACTGTGCATTATTCCCTCATTCTGCTCCATGTTACATTATTATCAGGAAAATTGGTCATTAAACCGATTGTTGTATACTTACATTAGGGTCTTTTTTTTTTAATGTGTGAAGGGCTACGCTCAGCTGAAGTCGATAAAACATAACATTCATCTAATTGTCGGTTATTATGCAGATTTCAGACAGAACTGATGAAAGATATGGCAATAATGGTACAGGTCATCATCGAGAGGTCTGCGGTTGTCGTTCTGTTCAGAGGTCAGTGAGACAGAAATTATGTGGGTGTAACTGAGGGCACCGAGAATTAGTTATAGGAAACCTTGCATTGGTTTAATGTTATTTGAAATCATGGCTGAGGTTCGTTGGAAGTCGGTAAGTGCTCTCTTTCTTAAATACTAGATCAAAAACATTACGCGTATTTACGTACCGTCAGTCAAGCTGCCTTAATAAAAACCCACGGTTGTTAACTGTATTACTTGTCTTACTGGGTTAAACTGTTAACATAAAAGTAGACGTCTCAATGAGTAGACTGTGACAGTATTTTAAATGTTTAATACGCGAAATACCTTCCCATGGTTGGCTTGAAAGCTGTGGAAAGAGCACTAGAATTCGCCGGTACAGAGTATCTCAGCAAGTGGATAAAGCGACATCTGTGCGTAGAAACATGCACTACATGAACGCTGACGGCTGCGGCGTGCACGCTGTGACCCGGAAGTTGCACATGTGCAGGAGCACCGCACGCGTGCAGAATTTCTGGCCGGCCCTACTCTACTGTAACAGATAATCGAGCCCCACTACACAGACGAGCACTGGCGATCTCGGCCAGGAAGACGATATGGGAAGTGAAGACTCTTGGTGTGTGGTAATCGTCCCCTGTTTGTGGGTGTTCCCGATAGGGTCGCCACCCAGACTGCCACCGCAGGCTGTCAAAACACAGCCCAGCGCAGCCCAGCCAGCGCAACGGAAGGAGCTGCGCTATCGGGGCAGTCCCCCGGCTGGCGCTACCTGCCGGCCGCGCTTTGATCCGCCGCGGCGCGTCGTTTTTCCTTGTAGGCAATGCGGGCCCGCTGAGTTTTCTCCCGAGACGGAGCTCGCGGGGTCCGGACTCGCTTCCAGAGGCCGCGCCGGTATGCGCCTCGGCATCCCGCGGGCTGACCACCACGCGCGTGTCCACATGCGGTGGTCCTGCTAGGCCCCCCGGTATAGGCTGTGACTCGCCGAAGGCGAATCTTTGTACCTTGGCAGCATCACGCACCAGTCCCCTCCATTACCTAAAATACTGGAAAATAAATTGTAAATATAAGTGTGTTGGCTACAACGACCAGTGTCAATTCCACTGAAGTCCTCTTGGATATTAGGCCCCATCACTTCGTAACACTAAAAAATAATATAACACCGAATCGATGTTTCCAATTCCTTGGTAGTGGTTCTCTTCAGGAAAAGGAATGTTACAAATTACACGGACAAATTCTCGGAAAGATTTTATACCAATTCGTAACACTCGCTTAAGATGGTATGTCAAGGTACGCTGTTAAGCTCTCCAGGATACCCTAAGCTCACATGCGTTTTTTCCTAGGATTTTATTTGTGTTACAGTTGTTTGATTAAACACCGATGGAAAAGAAAGTGTTATACAATGAAACACCACTCCGATGTTTGTCAAATTTTGTGATGTTCATCACGTAATAGGAACGACATAATCAAACTTCTATATTCATAGTGTCCATTATCGTCAATAACAGTACAAGTTTTGACCCTCGGGACGAATAAATTCTTGTATTCAGTTATACAAAACTGCAACCAGTCATTTTTTCTGAATAATTATGTTTTATTCCATGAACCGGTTTCCGAACCTTTTCAGGTTCATCTTCAGATGGTTTCAGGAAGTTACATCATTATTGCTAGCATAATGCTGGGTGCTGGCTCTATGACAAAAAGATGGAACACATTTTAATGTATCAACATGACTATACCTTATATGTTGATATGGATGTAAATTTAGTTTTTTACCTGCTGCAACAGTATAGGCGGCTTTTATCGGTTAGTGTCCATCTGTCTGCCTCCATTTTGATGTCCAGCTGTTGTATCACTACACACACTTCCACACAAACTATATTAATTAACATTCTGACAGTTAGACTTTTCCAGCATCTAGCATGCGCTTTACAACTGTTGCTTCTAACAAAGATCTTGACAGGAAGGTATGGCATAGGCCTACTTTGCGTAGAGATGTAATTTGTTCTTCTTTACATGTATTAAAGTCGATATAAGGGCAAATATTAAAATGTTAAAATATTTGCCTTTATATCGACTTTAATACATGTAAAGAAGAATGAATTACATCTCTGTGCCTTATCTTTCTGTGTGTTCCACCTTTTTAACATAGAGCCAGCACCCAGCGTTATACTAGCAATAATGATGTAACTTCCTGAAACAATCTTAAGATGAACCTGAAAAGGTTCGAAACCCAGTTCATGGAATAAAATATAATTATTCAAGAAAAAGTGACTAGCTTTAGTTTTGTATAACTTATGTACATTCAATATACAGGCAGGGTTCTAAAATATCCGTAATGGGTAAGCATAATCTTGTATTCGTTTTGGCATGAAAGCAGACTGCCTGCAGACGTCATCTTGAGGAATTATTTGGCATGTCTGAACACATATGGTGTCCACGAACATTTCTGGCTGGAGGCTAATATGAAGATGCACGTCTTCCCATCGCATTCAGACACGCTCTATGGGTAACAAATCAGGTCGCCGTGCAAACCAGATCAGCATTGTGCGGTCATGTGTTACCCTTCTGAAATATGCTATTTGGTCGATGAAGTGTATGACGGCAGGGTCTGCCATTCTAAACACCTTCTGGTGAGCATTCGACCTCCTTTCAGTAACTGCAAAACCAGCCATGTTTTCATATCCACCAATAGCTACCAACGCTATGGCTGAAGGAGTCGGAATGGTATGGATCTCTAGAATTGCTGTTTCCTGTGATCCTTCACCAGTTAATCTAAGAATACGTTGCCTTCGAGCTGGCTGGCACAGACAGAAGCAAGACTCATCACTGAATACCAGAAACTTGTCAGCCAAAGGTAGATTCTGGCTCTCACCTTATATTATGTGGTATGGTTCAGAGACAAACGACAAATGACAACCCGACATCACAACCCAGCTTCGATCATCTCTTCCCGACGGTTTGCAGTGCCACTCTACCTGTAACCTCTGCCCGGATTTCACCTGTCGTCATTCGTTAATTCATCAGAGCGAGTCGAACAACCCTCCGAGCTTTTCGAGTAGTCCATCTGGAAGAACCATGCCTTCTCTTTTTGCCACACTCTTGTTAAGAGTCTATCTCGTCACCACCCGTTCTGCAGTCACAACACTGCAACCAACTTTCTGTGCGATCTGCCGGTACGGTGCTACCATGTCCCTCATGTTAAAGATTCGATCTTTCTCCAAGTCCAAAGCTGCACATCAATGTCCTTTGGGCACGCTGTGTTATGATCTCCACCTCAAAAGATCCAGTAACGTTAATGGTTCAAATGGCTCTGAGCACTATGGGACTCAACTGCTGTGGTCATCAGTCCCCTAGAACTTAGAACTACTTAAACCTAACTAACCTAAGGACATCACACACACCCATGCCCGAGGCAGGATTCGAACCTGCGACCGTAGCAGCAGCGCGGCTCCGGACTGGAGCGCCTAGAACCGCACGATCACCGCGGCCGGCCAGTAAGGTTAGACACATCCAATAGCTGTCAGTGGTACTCACACCATTCTTCATCGACAGGAATGACTGTTGATGTACTGGAAATAAGCTCGCATGAGGATGAAATTTTAATCAGCGTATTACATTAATGTAATTGCACCGTGTACGTTGAGCCGGCCGAAGTGACCGTGCGGTTAAAGGCGCTGCAGTCTGGAACCGCAAGACCGCTACGGTCGCAGGTTCGAATCCTGCCTCGGGCATGGATGTTTGTGATGTCCTTAGGTTAGTTAGGTTTAACTAGTTCTAAGTTATAGGGGACTAATGACCTCAGCAGTTGAGTCCCATAGTGCTCAGAGCCATTTTTTTCGTGTACGTTGTTGTAGTGCTAGAGCCACAGCTACGAAACTAAACATACTGTTTGTAGCTTTCGTCACATCATCAGGGAAAATCTCAGAATGGTTCTCTAAAAAGACCATGGCCGCTTTCCCTTCTTGTGCTTCCCGCAATCCGAGCTTGTTCTATCGTCTCTAACGATGTCGTTGTCAATGGGACGTAAAAGCCTATCTTCCTTCCTAGCAGTTACACAGACCACACTGTGAACAGGAAATAAATCGCTTTTAAAGGAGGAATATCGAATAATAGTACATTTCACTCGAAATAGGCTACTGGTGAAATAAACTGACTGATGTCCTAATAAATAAGAGTGATAATCAGGAAATTCGGTACTTTTGTCGAGCAAGCGCGCCCCATTGAATACGCCTTACGGTGTGCATACCCAGAGGTATGACTGGAACGAAGAAGGAAAGCGTCTGTCATCTGCCAGTTGTTGTGGTATTACGAGAGCGCTTAGCAGAGACAGCAGGCAGGCGGTAGCGGCAGTTGGGGATCCGGCCTCAGTATCCCCTGTTCTGCACGCTGGGCTCGCCTCAGCAATTCGCGGCTCGGTTTTTATAGGGCGTGGCTTCCGATTGCCGGCGTGACGAGGCCGCGGGCGGAAAGCCATCAGCTGTCGCGCTCTGCTGTAAAGGCTGTCGCTTACATCGTGACAACGCGTGAAGCGGACAGCCATTTACGCCGGACCTTTGTATGTCCGAACAGCTAGTTCACAATCGAGTGGTATTCTCATGACAATAGTATTCTTTCTTTTCTTGTATTTAAAAAAAAAAAAAAAGTTTAGTGATGTCAACTTCACGGCATCGTTCAGACGGAAGCCTTCGTATGAGCTGTAATTTTTCTTATTTCCCGTTGTGAGGCCTTTCTGGAGGAAGTAACGACGCCTCTCTTACAGCGCACATCACCGGAGTTGTTTGAGCATCTACGAACGCCCTCGCGCTTGCGACACGAACCCGTGGCGAATAGCAACGCTCTTCGTTGGCTCTTCTCTCTCTCATATCTGATAATCCAATGCTATAAGCGTCCCACACAAACGAACAGTACCCAAGAGTCGATCATAAGAGTAGGGAAATCACACCTAAGACTGCGCAGTTAAGGGAAAACCTTAAATGTCTGGGTTATTATCAAAAGGAAAGCAACATCTACATGTTCAGAAAACTACAGCAGCAGAGAGGTAATACCTTTATTAAACTTTTCAAAAATACAAAAAGCAGGAAATGCGCACTCTTTCGTTCATTTGCGCTTAAGAGTACGCAAAATAAACCCAAAGAGTACGCATTTAGAAAATGTCACAAATGAACACAATATCACCCCCCCCCACCCACCCCCCCACCCGCCCCCTCAATGAAGAGCACTGTTCGTGCCATCATCTCCCACACTTAAGGCACTGGATCCAATCCTCTGGAAAAGCCCAAATCTAAGTTCTCTACTCACAGCTTTCAGTCTTCCCCTTAAAGCAGACTCCTCCGTACCAAGAGAAGCGGCAACCTAATCTGAAGTCTTTCAGAGACAATACCTATCGTTCGGACTCCACAAAAGACACTCAAGAGGTACAAATTTGTAGTCGTGCCCTAAGGAGAACGCAGGCTCTCGTTGGGGACGATCTTTCGTACAAAAACAATGATTCCAAGCTAAGTCAACAGATTGCAGCACACGTCACATTTGCAAAATATGTGGATGCAGTATGGTAGACTGCAAGCCAGCCTTTCAAAATGCGATCAAGAATTAAAGGCTATTGCTCATGTATTCTTTGTATAATTTACGCAACAGAGTATCAGAAATACGTCAAGGAAGCTCAGAAGTGATTCTTACCTGTTTCACTTCGGACGCGGGGTTTCTTCACACAAGTTGTACGAGGTGTTTCGGATATCACTCTGAATACAGCTACGTCAGTAGCGAGCTGATTAGTTTAGTCAACTGTCACGAACTCAAGCTGCGCTCTCTTTGGGGAGTGCGCACTCTTTGGTACATTTTTACGCTACGTCACGGACGAATTACGACTACTAAAATATTTCTAATGAGCCTTAGTGAGTCTTATTTTAGCATCTGCTTTACCCACAACTAGTTTTATGTGGTCAGACCACTTTAGATCGCACCATTCGGCTCCTCCTAGGTACCAAGGGCGTAATGCAACATGCATTTTTTCTCGGCCCATTTCGGGTGAAAAATGGGAAATTTATAGTTGGGCATCGTTAAATATATCCGCTTCAGTCTCTATAATTTCATGAAATTCCGATAGGTGACTGTGCTACCCGTAGCCTTCAAAATGGCGCCTGAAATGGAGGTGCTTTGCAAGCAGAGATGTGTTGTTGAGTTTCTTTTGGTGAAAAACCTGAGCATTTCAGATATTCGTAGGCACTAGCGAAATATCTACGGAGACCTGACAGTGAACAAAAGCACTGTGAGTCGTTGGATGAGGCCTCTGTCATCATAGGACCAAGCTCGCGCAAACCTGTCCGATCGGCTGGCCGCACAAGCTGTGAACTCTCATTCGAGGTGATCTGCGAATCACCATCAAGCACCTCTCTGCACAGCTAGGCGTCTCTGGGTAGTGCTGACACCGGTTGGGGTACACTTAGATGTGTGCTTGCCGTGTTTCTCGCCGCCTAACTATAAAGAATAAAGAAGGACCATCTGTCGGAGTTGCTTGCGCTTTACGAGACTGCTCGTGGTAATTGTTTGTAGTAATCGTCACAGGCATGGGTTCATCACTTCGAACCACAAACAAAACGGTAATCTATGAAGTGGCGCCACACCACCTTTCCTCCGAAGAAAAGGTTCAAAGCCGCACCCTCAGCTGGATAAAGCCATGGCGACAATCTTCTTGGACTCTGAAGGGGTTATTCTGTTTGACGTACTCCCTCACTCTTCAGCGATCAACTCGGAATCAGACTGTGCTATCCTAAGGAAATTGAAGAATCGACTTCAGCGTGTTCGTCGCCACAAAATTGCAAACGAACTTATCCCTCTCCATGACAACGCATGGCCTCACACAAGTCTATGGACCTGATAGGAGCTCACAGAACTTGATTGAACCATTCTTCCCCATCCTCCCTACAGCCCGGATTTCACACCTTCGTACTTCCATATATCTGGTCCAAAGAAGGAAGCAGCCATAGGGAGTAGTACTTGTACCATGGATAGGATATTGATGGGGCACGACGTTGGCTCCGACGTGGAACTGTAGAGTGGTATCATGCTGGCGAACAGGCGCTTCCAGGAAAATGGTGTAAGGCCGTCGCATTAATCGGAGCTCATGTTGAAAAATAGGGCTTTGTTGTCAAAAAAGCTGGGAATAATATGATGTATTGGAATCCTGAATAAAACCAATCTGCATTTAGAAAAAATTGTGTCGTATTTCTTAGAGAACGCACCTTGTATTTTTCGGTGTCTGATGGCTCCAGTGATTCATCATCAATAGCGTATTATAACAGTAGTGGATTTCTTCGTCTATTCCTGTGCAGTTATTCACGTTCAGGGTTAACCATCGGTCCCTGCATGAATCGTCCATCTTCCGTAGCTATATTTGCATCCCGGTACAGTCTTTTCGTGTTACAGTCGTCCTATAGACACTACTATCACTAAAAATAGTCTCATGAAGCATTCGACATTGCCCCTTAGATTATTAGTATGATAATACAGCAAATGATGCATCGGCACCATTTGACCACATTGACTACACTAGCCTCCTTCTGTCAGTCTCGTGAGTTACTGTTCTTTTGAGTTTTGTCTGATGTATGAAAACCTCTGAGGAGTGACACTTCGCATGGGTTAGTCCTCCGCCCCCCTCCTACTCGCTTCCTGCGTCCTTCGCCCCATCTGAGGTTCTGTCCTTGGGAAGGCCCACTTGTGTGTGTGTGTGTGTGTGTGTGTGTGTGTGAGTGTGTGTCGGCGCCGGCGCCCGTTGGCGGTCCACAGGCAGTTTTTTGGGCGCCGCGTTTGCAGCGCCGCACCGGCTGTTGACCTCCGCTGCACATGCCGTGTCGTGTAGTGGGGGGTGGTGCGGTGTGTGACTCAGGACCGCCACACGCGCTGCTCGCTCACTACGGCCTCTGTTTCGCCTGCGGGCTAACCTACCGTACACTTAACAGTTAAAATACTTCATCTGAAGTACCTTGACAGCTAAGGCAATGATTGACAACATACGAAAGACGTCATTGAACGCTTTGCATAGTACTCATAAGCAGCGACATTTCACCAGTGCATTTTTGTAGAGCGGATCTCGTTCATAGAATGTTTCATACTTCGAATAGTTTGGCCCCCCTATAGAAATAGTACAACAGACATGGCACCTTGAGAAACTCTTGATTCAAGTGACATAATACATAGGGGTGTGCGAGAAAAGTAATGAAACTAATTTTTTGAAACTTCCTGGAAGATTAAAACTGTGTGCCGGACCGAGACTTGAACTCGGGACCTTTGCTTTTCGCGGGCAAGTGCTCTACCAACTGAGCTACCCAAGCACCACTCACGCTTCGTCCTCACAGCTTTACTTCTGCTAGTACCTCGTCTCCTACCTTCCAAACTTTACAGAAGCTCTCCTGCGAACCTTGCACAATTAGCACTCCTGAAAGAAAGGATATTGCGGAGACATGGCTTAGCCACAGCCTGGGAGATGTTTCCAGAATTAGATTTTCACTCTGCAGGGGAGAGCATTTGACCGCGATAGGCGAAGGTCCTGAGTTCGAGTCTCGGTCCGGCACACAGTTTTAATCTGCCAGGAAGTTTCATATCAGCGCACACTCCGCTGCAAAGTGAAAATCTCATTCTGGAACTAATTTTTTATCCACAAAAGTTATCATATTTTCAAACAACAATACTGTTTCTATCAAAATAGTTCCCTTCGGCAGCTATACACCGGCGGAAACGTTTCCAGTCTTGATAGCAGCTCTGGAAGGCTTCTGAAAGGCTTCAACTGGAAGGGCCCTTAGTATGTCGGTCACACTCTTTTGAATGCTCTACAGAGTCCTAAAATGACATCCTTTTAAGACATTTCTCAATTTCTGGATAAGAAAAAAGTCACAATGACTGAGATCAGATGAATAGAGTGGCTTTGGAACATTAAGAAAGCATTTTGAGTGTAAAAATTCCACGATAGGACTGGCAGTGTAACACGGGGCGTTGTCATGCTGAAGCATCCATTTGTCTGCAATGTCCGATCTCACCATCTAATCTGCAGCATCCTTCTGTAGTACCACATTTCAAAAGCTTCTATTATCTTCATGCCTAAACTGTTTGTCGTCCTTGTTTCGCTTTTATACATGGCTACACTGCATACAAATACTTCCAGAAAAAGACTTCCTGACACTTAAACCTGTATTTGATGTCAACAAATTTCTCTTCATCAGAAACGCTTTTCTTACCATTGCCAGTTCATATTTTGTATCCTCTCAACTTCTACCATCATTAGCTATTTTCCTGCCCAAATAGCAAAACTATTTACTACTTTAAGTTCATCTTATATCCTCCTTCATGACATTGTCCATACCGTTGAACTGTTCTTCCAAGTCCTTTACTGTCTATGACAGAATTACAACGTCATCGGCAAACCTCAAAGTTTTTATTTCTTCTACCTGAACTTAAATTCCTACTCCAAATTTTGCTTTGATTTCCTTTACTGCTTGTTCAGTCTACAGAATGAATAACATCGGGAGCAGGCAACAGCCCTGTATCACTACCTTCTCAACCACTATTTCCCATTCATGCTCCTCGACTCATATAACTGCCGTTTGGCTTCTGTACAATTTGCAAATATCCTTTCGTTCCCTCTGTTTTACCCCTGCTTTAGAATAAGAAAGTATTCGAGTTAACATTACCAAAAGCTTTCTGTAGGTCTACAAAGGCAATAAACGTAGGTTTTCCTTTCCTTAACCTATCTTCTGTGAGAAGTCGTAAGGTCAGTATTGTCTCGCGTGCTCCTACATTTCTCCGGAATCCAAACTGATCTTCCCCGAAGTCGGCTTCTACCAGTTCTTCCATTCTTCTGTACAGAATTCGTGATAGTATTTTGCGTCCTTGACTGATTAAACTGATAATTCGGTAATTTTCGCACCTGTCAGTACCTCCTTTCTTTGGAATTAAAATTATTATATTTTTCTCGAAGTCGAGGTTATTTCGCCTTGCTCATACATCTTCCTCACCAGGTGGTAGAGGCTGTCAGTAGTTCTAATGGAATGTTGTCTACGCCCGGGGCCTTGTTTCGGCTTAGGTCTTTCAGTGCTCTGCCAAATTCTCCATGCTGTATCATATCTCCCATCTCATCTTCATCTACGTTCTCTTCCATTTCCATAATATTGACCTCACGTACATCTCCCTAGTATAGAGCCTCCACATACTCCTTCCACCTTTCTGCTTCCCTTCTTTGCTGAGGCCTGGTTTTCCATCTGTGCTCTTGATATTCATACAGGTCGTTCTCTTTTCGCCAAGGTTCTATTTAGTTTTCCTGTAGGTGGCATTTATCTTTCCCCTAGTGGTATATGATTCTAAATCCTCACATTTGTCCTCTATCCATTCTTTCTTACCAATTTTGTACATCCTGTCAATGTCGTTTATAGACGTTTGTAATGAACTTAGAAACACCTATTCTGTACATGCCTCTTCACTTACATCAATTTATTTCACGTTTGTATGGTACGTTTAAAGTTCATCAACTTCTCGCTTTATCTAGGACATTTTCATCAGTAGGTTGCACCTTCCTAATTTAAAAAATACTCTTAGTCTAGCCCCATTATTGGCATATTAGCCACATTTCAAGACTATCCTTTAACTGTCGCAGTCTCTTTACTTCGTAGCTTCACGTAGTTGTTTGACGACACCAGTAAGTACGGGAAACTGTGTTATTAGTTTGAACAGAGGTGCAGTGAAGCCCACACAAACAAGACTGTTCAATGCCACAGGAGTAACAGAAGAGCTGAGAAATCAGCAGGTTCATAAGTATTTTTCACTATCGTGGTTATCGTAGAAAAGTACAGGGTGAGAAGGAAACCTTGTTTTAAATTATGTAAATATTTATTAACAAAATAACCACATATTAGTTCCGTAGTCTGTATAAAAGCTATGTCGTGTTCACAGCTGTGTGCGTTTACATTTAAATCAAGTTAACTGAAGAGCCGTCTGCTCACGAAACGTTCAGCAGGCTGTTTACAAAACACCAACAACGAGTTTCAATCCCAGAATCTGTACGGCCCTATCTCTCGGATATGATTATTTACACTACAGTCTGGAACCGCGCTACTGCTACGGTCGCAGGTTCGAATCCTGCCTCGGGCATGGGTGTGTGTGATGTCCTTAGGTTATTTAGGTTTAAGTTGTTCTAAGTTCTAGGGGACTGATGACCTCAGAAGTTAAGTTCCATAGTGCTCAGAGCCATTTGAACCATTTCATAATGTTTTCTTAGCAAACTGCACAGATCTCACGATGAATATCGATCGCTTTTAGGCCTTCAGCACTAAGAAATCTTACAACAACCCGTCCTTCACAGTCGGCGGGACTCAGGATTATCGGAGGCATCTTAAACACTCAGTACACAATGTAAACAAGGAAGAATCAGACTGTAATGGCGTCAGTGCGTAGATTAAGGTACAGGCTTTCATGTAAAAATAAAATTATTGAGATATCTTAGCACGTCTTTTTTTTTAATTTCAAAACGGTACTTACTTAAAAAACACGCCTCGTACGTGTGTGAAAACTGCCTCGCGAAACTAGGCCATATTGTCGATTTTCACTGCTTCTTTCTTACACCGGACTAAACGGTTCATCTTTTTACGAAATTGTACAAATCCAGAAAAATCTCGAGCGAGTGAGGTGATCCACATGAGTTCCAAAAGAAATCCGTTGGAATTCAATTACTCGATAAATAGTACAATTCTCAAGGCTGTCAATTCAGCTAAGTACCTGGATGTTAAAATTACGAACAACTTCAGTTGGAAAGACCACATAGATAATACTGTGGGGAAGGCGAGCCAAAGGTTGCGTTTCATTGGCAGGACACTTAGAAGATGCAACAAGTCCACTAAAGAGACAGCTTACACTACACTCGTTCGTCCTCTGTTAGAATGTTCCTGCGCGCTGTGGGATCCTTACCAGGTGGGATTGACGGAGGACATCTAAAGGGTGCAAAAAAGGGCAGCTCTTTTTGTATTAATACGTAATAGGGGAGAGAGTGTGGCAGATATGATACGCGAGTTGGGATGGAAGTAATTAAAGCAAAGACGTTTTTCTTCGCGGCGAGATCTATTTACGAAATTTCAGTCACCAACTTTCTCTTCCGAATGCGAAAATATTTTGTTGAGCACAACCTACATAGGTAGGAATGATCATCAAAATAAAATAAGAGAAATCAGAGCTCGAACAGAAAGGCTTAGGTTTCGTTTTTCCCGCGCGCTGTTCGGGAGTGGAATGGTAGAGAGATAGTATCATTGTGGTTCGATGAACCCTCTGCCAAGCACTTAAATATGAATTGCAGAGTAATCATGTAGATGTAGATGTAGATGTAGAGTTCTTTGCATTGCGTTATTTTCATTCCAATTTTTTAAAATGGGAAATAAAAATTAAAGACGAAAAGAGGACAGGAGCAGAAGTTGGGACGTGACCATTGGGATGTTCGCTGTTGGTGCAGTAAGGCACTCGGTGGCGGGAAGAGGAGCGCCACCAGAGCCGGACGGTGGCAGCCGGCCCGGCCCTGCGCCGCCCACGCGAACACCTGCCGTGCCTGGCGCTCGTAAAGCGTCCCGTCGTCCCCTGGGCGCTGGCAGCGTGCCGCGACGCGTGGCCGACACGTGGGCTGCATTTCTGCCGCGCCGTCTGCTGCCAGCAGCGCGAAATCTGACTACATGCAGCTGCACTCTGCATCACTCGACTGCGATGCCGATAGATGGCTACGCATATACATATTCCGGACTTGCATATGAAGGTGTTTCATAATTAATAGCGAAAACTGGCACTGGTGAAACAACGGTCGGCAGGGATCACGGCGTGTACGCGCAGTGGAAACCGCGCCGCTGACGTCAGAGTGAACCCAACTAGCGCTCAGTAGCCCGCAATTGCCAGAACGTATTGTGATTATGAGCCAAAAAAGACGTCCTTTACGGCACTGTGAATTTTTATTAGTAACTGGCGACTGAGAACAGAGTTACGCTGTTATCATCATTGGATTGAGGGATTCGTTTAGAGTAATTTTTTAAGCGAAAAACAATGGTTACACGATCGTCAGTGGTACTAACCACAGCAGAGAAGCACACAAATTAGGAATTAATTTTCATATTACGCGGTGAAGGAGACAAAAGAAAAATTCGGAGTAGGTATAAAAATTCATGGAGAAGAAATAAAATCTTTGAGGTTCGCCGATGACATTGTAATTCTGTCAGAGACAGCAAAGGACTTGGAAGAGCAGTTGACCCGAACGGATAGTGTCTTGAAAGGAGGATATAAGATGAACATCAACAAAAGCAAAACAAGGATAATGGAATGTAGTCGAATTAAGTCGGGTGATGCTGAGGGAATTAGAATAAGAAATGAGACACTTAAAGTAGTAAAGGAGTTTTGCTATTTGGGGAGCAAAATAACTGATGATGGTCGAAGTAGAGAGGATATAAAATGTGGACTGGTAACGGCAAGGAAAGCGTTTCTGAAGAAGAGAAATTTGTTAACATCGAGTATACATTTAAGTGTCAGGAAGTCGTTTCTGATAGTATTTGTATGGAGCGTAGCCATGTATGGAAGTGAAACATAGACGATAAATAGTTTGGACAAGAAGAGAATAGAAGCTTTCGAAATGTGGTGCTACAGAAGAATGCTGAAGATTAGGTGGGTAGATCACGTAATTAATGAGGAGGTATTGAATAGAATTGGGGAGAAGAGGAGTTTGTGGCACAACTTGACAAGAAGAAGGGACCGGTTGGTAGGACATGTTCTGAGGCATCAAGGGATCACAAATTTAGCATTGGAGAGCAGCGTGGAGGGTAAAAATCGTAGAGGGAGACCAAGAGATGAATACACTAAACAGATTCAGAAGGATGTGGGTTGCAGTAAGTACTGGGAGATGAAGAAGCTTGCACAGGATAGAGTAGCATGGAGAGCTGCATCAAACCAGTCTGAGGACTGAAGACCACAACAACAACAACATATTCCCAAAAAATAACACTGACACGACATGAAAATGAACTAATGCTTGTAAACCTGGAGATTCGTTTTCAGTTGAAAATGTTCGTGTTTGTTCAATACATTTTACTGATTCGAATTGTGAAAGGGATTTGAAAAGCGGACTGTTGAATGGTTGGCTGGCTAATTTGGGAGAGGGGACAAAGGCCCAACGTTAACGTGTATTCCACTCTCAGAGGTATCAGAACGGTTTTCGAACTTTCAGCTCGTTCGTTTCCGGCACAAGGGCCTTTACCCCAAATACATACATTTCTCCTTCTCAATCATCCCTGAAAGTTTGTAACGTCATCACGGAATCGCCCTGTACATAGCTACATTTATAGGCCCGTAATTTTGACACACTGTAGAATCGTTGAATGACGTTTCTGCACAAGGGTTCCTATGTAAAACTTGATCTACTGAGTCCCCTCTACAAACTCTAGAAATGTGTAACATACCATAATGAGATTTTCACTCTGTAGCGGAGTGTGCGCTGATATGAAATTTCCTGACAGATTAAAACTGTGTGCCAGGCCGAGACTGGAACTCGGGACCTTTGCCTTTCGCGGGCAAGTGCTCTACCAACTGAGCTACCCAAGCACGACTCACGCCCCGTCCTCACAGCTTTACTTCTGCCAGTACATCGTCTCCTACCTTCCAAACTTTACAGAAGCTCTCCTGCGAACCTTGCACTCCTGGAAGAAAAGATATTGCGGAGACAAGGCTTAACCACAGCCTGGGGGATGTTTCCAGAATGAGATTTTCACTCTGCAGCGGAGTGTCCGCCGATATGAAGCTTTCCTGGCAGATTAAAACTGTGTGCCGGACCGAGACTCGAACTCGGGACCTTTGCCTTTCGCAGGCAAGTGCTCTACCAACTGAGCTACCCAATATCGTTTCTTTCAGGAGTGCTAGTTCTGCAAAGTTCGCAGGAGAGCTTCTGTAAAGTTTGGAAGGTAGGAGACAAGGTACTGCAGAAGTAAAGCTGTGAGGACGGGACGTGAGTCGTGCTTGGGTATCTCAGTTGGTAGAGCACTTTCCCGCGAAAGGCAAAGGTCCCGAGTTCGAGTCTCGGCCTGGCACACAGTTTTAATCTGTCAGGAAGTTTCATGTGTAACATGAATTGCGAAACACCCTGCATATATGGTGTATGTATGTTAGCTGCATGTTCCTGGAACCAGCTAAGTAAGTTACGCTGTATCGGAAAAACGTACGAAAGTATGCATCGATATTCATTTAAAAATGATTTTCAGTGATTAAGAGAGATCAGTGAAACTAATCACTGACCATTTGTAGCAAGTTAAAACTGCTTGCCAGATCGGTAACAGGCTTCTGACCACTCCTCACAGATTGCCATAAAGCGTCAACTTGCCGCCGGCTCTCTCAGTTTCGACAGGTCAAAAATGAGCAACAAAGTAAAAGGGTAAAATGAATTCTTTCTCGAAGGTAACTGATATGGTTACACCCAGAGAAGTTTGCAAAATCACAAGAAAGCGTTGTGCTGCGCGGCCGGGTACTGGTGGTAAGCAGAGCTCAGCCGGTAATTTCCAAGAATGATTGCCTACCGATGTCGCTGGGTCCAAACGAAACTTATCGAACGTGCGATGGTAAATCGATCATGCGACTCTGCGGGCGTTGTGAGTATGTTTACGTTCGTCACTACAGCAACGACAAAAGAAGAGCGTTACAAAAATACCTTTAATTGCAAAGAAAACGACTTACCTTACTCGAGGTCGGTGTTGTCATCATGTGAAAGTCCATTATGGTGATCAGGATGGATAATTTGGAAGAGTCGAACCATGTCTTCTTCCTGATACTCGTTCGTTCAAATGGCTCTGAGCACTATGAGACTTAACTTCTCAGGTCATCAGTCCCCTCGAACTTAGAACTACTTAAACCTAACTAACCTAAGGACATCATACACACCAATGCCCGAGGCAGGATTCGAACCTGCGACCGTAGTGGTCGCGCGGTTCTAGACTGTAGCTCCTAGAACCGCTCGGCCACCTCGGCCGGCGATACTCGTCCGTTTACCGCACTGTCCGCAATGAAATTGTAACGGTATTTCAGCATGGAAACTGTTCTAACGGAGTTTTACACACTTCGCACCACCACAGTCTACACAGTCCCTTCTTTCCTTGTCTGGTAGTACTCCATATTTGCTACAAAATGTCGAACAATTTTCTACGCTGCATAAATATGGAATTAGATTCTTCCATGTGAGAGAATCCGCCGAAGAAACGTCAAGAACACCAGACATCCCACTCAGTAACGACATAAATCGTCTTTGTTTCCCTAGCAACTCACAAATAATTCGTGGAGGTATGTAATGTAGAGCAAGTAAGGGAACGAGGAAAAACTGATAAAAATTACGATCGCAAATAATTGATCACAACACCCGCCACCGGAGTCGCACGATCGATTTACCATCGCACGTTCGATATGTATCGTTTGGACCCACCGACTTCGATAGGCAATCATTCTTGGAAATTACCGCTCAGCCCGTCGCCGCAGCCACCGCTGTCGCTGTGAGTTGCCAGGCAACCAGCCAGCCAGCAGAGGTCCTTGGCAGCCGCGTGGGCGGCTCTTCCTTCCGGCGAGCCGCGGCTTCCTGCGGTGTCCCCTGCCTCCCGCCTGCCGCCTGTAGCGTCCTGGCGTCGCTCCAGCCGCCGTTCCAGCCCATTTCTCCAGTGCGGCCGGCCGCCATTCTCACACACTATCTCCCGCTACGCCTGGACTCGCCGCTGTCACACGCAGCTTTGAACGTTGGCCGCTAGTGTCCGTATAATCGTGTGCTCACTCTCTGTCTCCGTAACGAAGTATGCTAGGCATTTATGAGGGACACTCAAATGAAAACCGAGCACGTTCCAAAACGAGAAATAATTCCATTCAAATATTCTCACCAGATGGGTAATTTCCAAGAATGATTGCCAATCCAAGTCGCAAACGACGCAAATCGAACGTGCGATTGTAAATCGATCATGCGACTCTGGTGGCGGGCGTTATGAGTATATTTACGGTGGTCGCTGCAGCAACGACAAAAGAAGAGCGTTACAAAACGGGACGGAGCGTGAGTCGTGCTTGGGTAGCTCAGTTGGTAGAGCACTTGCCCGCGAAAGGCGAAGGTCTCGAGTTCGAGTCTTGGCCCGGCAAACAGTTTTAATCTGTCAGGAAGTTTCAAAAATACTTGTCATTACAAAGGAGACGACTTACCTTACTCGTCGTCGGTGTTGTCGTCATGTGAAAGTCCATGTGATGTGTACGCTACGGGAACAATTCCCTTTTTGCCATAGCCTAGATAAACTCTGCCAATTTCAGGCAAGAATATGAGTAGACTGCCACTTGCATAACTTTTCCCTGCAAACGCAACTTGTGGGAATAGAGGTACTGAAACAAGTACAGTTCGTCTCTTTGTCCTAGACGCCCTTCTCTTTTAATGGAAGACTTCACAGATTTCCATAGCCGCTCGATGTTCTACGTGTGCACACTGGGGTTATCCGAAGACACGAACTTCACAGAGTGGTTCACGAACTCGTGGTCGAATACTTCTGCTTTGTGTGTTTTGCAGGACTGAAACCCGTCTCTAATGACTTTACTACCAGGCAGTATGAAGTGCTTTATCAGACGCACTAAAATGACCTTGTCTATTCAAAATGGTTCAAATGGCTCTGAGCACTATGGGACATCAGTCCCCTAGAACTTAGAACTACTTAAACCTAACTAATCTAAGGACATCACACACATCCATGCTCGAGGCAGGATTCGAACCTGCGACCGTAGCAGTCGCGGGGTTCCGGACTGAAGCGCCTAGAACCGCTCGGCCACACCGGACGGCGACCTTGTCTGTGGACAATGCTGTGATAATGAAACACTTCCGGGACTCGTTCTATTCCATCGAATACCCAAATATGATCGATTTTGCTCTTTGAAGGTCGTCCTCAGTGCTTCTTCCTTCTTGCTATGTGAGATCCGTCCACTTCAACAACTTCACTCGGACAACCAGTAGGTACACTGTCGTTCGTCACTACCACCTAACACACTTCTCTGCAAAACTCGAAATAGTAGCACACGATAGTAGCAGACAAGTCATTTTCCGATGCTGTTACTTGCAAGGTGCAGTCTCGAATCCAGCAAGATACAAAAATTACGCTGGTCTGAATGGATAATTTGGAAGAGTCGAACCATGTATTCTTCCTGATACTCGTTCGTTTTCCGCACTGTCCGCAATGAAATTGTGACGGTATTTCTGGATCAAAACTCTTCTTACAAAGTTTTACACACTTCGCACCACCACAGTCTACGCGATCCCTCCTTCCTTCGTCCTGTAGTTCTCCATATTTGCGACAAAAACGGAAACAATTTTCTACGCCGGATAAGCATGGAATTAGATTTTTCCATGTGAGAGAATCCGCCGAAGAAACGTCAAGAACACCAGACTCCCCACTCACTACCGACGTAAATCGTCTGTGTTTCCCTACGACTCACAAATAATTCGTGGAAGTGTGTAACTTAGAGCAACTAAGGGAGCGCCGAAAAACAGATAAAAATGACGATCACAAATAATTGATCATAACGCCCGCCACTAGTCGCATGATCGATTTATAATTGCACGTTCGAGATGTATCGTTTGGACCCGCGACTTCGATAGGCAATCATTCTTGGAAATTACCACCAAATGTGTTGAGACACTTATCCCACTGGGAGACGAGACAATCAGTTCCTGCTTCAGGATGATTCCGTTCGGCAGCATTCGTGGGCGTTTTGACTTTATGACGCGTCGTGATTTCTGAAGAGTGTCTGCTTACCGTTTAACACTGATTGTGGTTCCACGTTCGAGGAACTCGACGAGCAGAGGGCCCCTGCAGTCGAAACAGGAGACCACAAGAAGGTCACCAGAGCTTGTATGAATAGCTTTGGATTTCTTTGGCGAGGAAGATGAGTGATGTTTCCGCTGTTGGTTTTGCCCTTTCCCCTCGGGCTGTCAGATGGAATCATCCTGTTGCACCATAACGCCGTCCTCCACACTGTGAGTCGGACGAAGGCTACTGTTCAGAAATTTGGTTGGGAAATACTGCAACATCCTCCGTCCAGCCTGGATCTTTCACTGTGCTATTTCCACATCTTTGACGACCTTGAAGAAAGCCATGCGTGCACGCTGGCTTCAGTCAAACGAGTAAGTGCAAGAGTGAGTTTAGTTGTAGACCTGTCAACGGTAGACCGGTTTAAACGAAACAGGAATTGATCGTCTCGTCTCTCATTGGGATAGACGTTTAAACGTCTGGTAAGTACTTTTGAATGGAATCATTCCATGTTCCCTTTGTGGCAGATGTTCTCTTTCATTTGACTGCCCCTTATACGTATATCGGTAGTGCAGGCGACAATAATAAGTTTTTAGTTATCACCTAGGAAAAAATAATAAAGTTACGTAATTAATGTTTTGCTTCTTCACAGGCTGTAACATTCCCACTCGTCAACTGCAACTTTCCATTTCTCGAAAACAGCATCTAACCTCACTGTTGCCACTAAATTTTGCGTCCATTCTGATCAATATTAAAGCTTAAGCCTCAGATTAGTGCTACTTAAGTGACGAAAACAGTGAACCTTGGATATGTTCATTTTACCTCTCGCCGTACCACTTAGTTCAATGAAATCCGCAGCCAAGTGATTGGAGACGACGCGTGCGAACTGGGCTAGCGTGATGCGCGAGAAAATCGCAATACAAGCCCACATGTTGATACTTGTTATGTACCTACATGCTTATTTGTTTCACGTGATGATACTCTTGTGGACGTCAACACTAGTTTAATTCTTGTTCCTTTTCCGTACATGTTTTTGTACTAAAATAAAAAAACAACTTTATACGCATAAAAAGTAATTTAATAGAAACTGTAAACTTCGTGAGCGCTTTCAGGTGTGACTTCTTCAGAAAGGAGACGCCTGAACGCAGACCTTGTCAAAAAAATATAGTTACGAGAAGAAATGCTCCCCTTGAACGAATTTCCAATAGGAAAATATCTACAGCTCTAAAAATTAGTTCTGCATGGCGAGGTAGTTTATTAAGCCTTGTGGCAGACGTAACGACACTTTACATTCCGTGTATTCCCATGTCGTTTCCGTTCGCGCTTTGTATTCATGCAAATTTTGCACAAACTTTTAGGACTTTCTTCAAGGGTCGATTTGTTTTGGGAAATCGGGCCAGCATTACACTTGGAGTCGAACAGGTGTTTCATCTACTGATGGTTTACCATGCTTTTCGTACTCCGACAGTTGGACAGATTTCAACACTACCTGTGCTATATTTATTCAGTAATCAGCATGTTTTCTTTCTATGATCCTGTTTTGTTGTTTGGATAATGTACGTATAGAATAGAGTCATATCCGACACAAAAAAAAGAAGTTTGGCCTGACTTTCGTTCCCACGAGTGTGACCCGCGATATTTACATTTGGTCCGCATTTATTTCCAGAAGTCGGACTCGTGAAAGTACGGCAAAGGGGTTAGTGGGCGACAAACTTCAATAACTTCATTTTTTGACGAACTACATAAAAGGAGGTGACTGAATGGTCGTCAGCTGAAATATCATGTCGAGAGGGCGAATCAATCCTGCTGCAAACCAGAAAATATGTGGAATACATAAAAGATGTTACTAAGTAGAACACCAGGAGAAAATTTCCTCATTAACACCCTATATGAGCCGCAATTAGTTTGACGTCAACGTTGCGTTCACAAACGCGAGAGCAGTCGTAAATGTCTGCGAGCTAGGCGGGGCCAACGAGATATCCACCCCCCCCCCCCCCCGCCCACCAACCGACCCATCCTCCCTCTCTCTCTCTCTCTCTCTCTCTCTCTCTCTCTCACACACACACACACACACACACACACACACACACGCACACACATATGGCCATTAAAATTGCTACAACAAGAAGAAATACAGATGATAAACGGGTATTCATTGGACAAATATATTATACCAGAACTGACATGTGATTACGTTTTCACGCAATTTGGGTGCATAGATCCTGAGAAATCAGTACCCAGACCAACCACCTCTGGCCGTAATAACGGCCTTGATACGCCTGGGCATTGAGTCAAACAGAGAAACAGAGCTTGGATGGCGTGTACAGGTACAACTGCCCATGCACCTTCAACACGATACAACAGTTCATCAAGAGTAGTGACTGCCGTATAGTGTCGAGCCAGTTGCTCGGCCACCATTGACCAGACGTTTTCAAGTGGTGAGAGATCTGGAGAATGTGCTGGCCAGGGAAACAGTCGAACATTTTCTGTATCCAGAAAGGCCCGTACAGGACCTGCTGAAATTTAGGGTTTCGCAGGGATCGAATGAAGGGTAGAGCAACGGGTCGTAACACATCTGAAATGTAATGTCCACTGTTCAAAGTGCCGTCAGTGCGAACAAGAAGTGATCGAGATGTGTAACCAGTGGCACCCCATACCATCACGCCGGGTGATACGCCAGTATGGCGATGACGAATACACGCTTCCAATGTGCGTTCACCGCGATGACGCCAAACACGGATGCGACCATCACGATGCTGTAAACAAAACCTGGATTCGTCCGAAAAAATGACGTTTTGCCATTCGCGCATCCTATTTCGTCGTTGAGTACACCATCGCAGGCGCTCCTGTCTGTGATGCAGCGTCAAGGGTAACCGCAGCCGTGGTCTCCGAGCTTATAGTCCATACTGCTGCAAACGTCGTGGAACTGTTCGTGCAAATGGTTGTTGTCTTGCAAACGTCCCCATCTGTTTACTCGGGGATCGAGACGTGGCTGCACGATACGTTACAGCCATGCGGATAAGATGCCTGTCATCTCGACTGCTAGTGATACGAGGTCGTCGGGATCCAGCACGGCGTTCCGTATTACTCTCCTGAATCCACCGATTCCGTATTCTGCTAACAGTCATTGGATCTCGACCAACGTGAGCAGCAATGTCGCGATACGACAAACCACAATCGCGATGGGCTACAATACGACCTTTATCAAAGTCGGAAACGTGATGGTACGCATTTCTCCTTCTTACACGAGGCATCACAACAACGTTTCACCAGGCAACGCCGGTCAACTGCTGTTTGTGTATGAGAAATCGGTTGGAAACTTTCCTCATGTCAGCACGTTGTAGGTGTCGCCACCGGCGCCAACCTTGTGTGAATGCTCTGAAAAGCTAATCATTTTCATATAACAGCATCCTCTTCCTGTCGGTTAAATTTCGCGTTTGTTGCGCGTCATCTTCATATATACCGGATGATCAGAAAGTCAGTATAAATTTAGAAACTTAATAAACCACGGAATAATGCAGATAGAGAGGTAAAAATTGACACACATGCTTGGAATGACATGGGGTTTTATTAGAATAAAAAAAAGTTCACAAAATGTTCGACAGATGGCGCTGGACAGCAATACTTAAGTGACTACGCATGACAGTCGTGTATAAAAAGAGCTGTAATGAGATAATCATTCTCCCGTCTTGACACTCTTGTCTAAATCCCTGTCATGGCGCGACAGCACCGTATCCTTTTCAACAACATCCGCTCCCTTCCCGCCAACAAGAACCTCTTCCTGCACACCCTTGCCACCCACAGCGTGGATGCCTTCCTCCTCAATGAAACCTTCCTCCAACCCCACCACACTGTCCACACTTCGCCCTACTTCCTTCACCGCTCCGATAATGCCCTACCGATTGCGCGTGGCGGAGTTGCCATTGGTCACTACCGCCAGATCCCAGTTCGGCTCCAACCTCTCCTTCTCGACCCCACCGAACACCTGATCCTTAGTCTCTTCTTCCCCGGCCTTACCGTCACCTGTGCCACCATCTATGTCCGCCCTAACGCCCCTATTCCCTTCGACTTCCTCTGCCACATTGACCGTACCTTCTCCTCCTACGTGATCGCCGCCGACCTCAACATCCATAGTCGTTCTGCCGCCCAGTTAAGGCGGTGGCACCGGTTCCTCTCCTCCTCATCCCCATCCCCAGCACACCCGTCCCGAATCCAACTCCACTCCCGATGTTATCCTTTCCTCCCCTAACCTCCCTGGCCGCATAACGGTGGATATCCTGGAGCCTATTGGTAGCGACCATCTCCCTGTCCTCCTCACCATTTCAGACGGTCGTCGCCCCCGCCCCGACCCTCGTAATGACCCTCCCCCAAAGTACGTCCATGATTATTCCCGTGCCAACTGGAATGCCTACCGGGATACCTTCTCCACCCAGGTCGATAGCCACCCCTTCACCTACCACCACCCTGACGATGTTACCCATGCCGCCTCCTTTCTCCAGCAGACCTTGTCTGAGGCCGTGGAGGCCCATGTCCCTACTGTCGCCATCCACCCCCACCGTCCTACCTTACCCCCACAGGCCGTCCTCCTCGTCCGTGAATCCCGCCGTCTCTACCGTGCCTTCCTCCACACGCGTGACCTGGACACACTACGACGCTACCGGCAACTCCCATTCGAAATTTGCTCATGGCTAAGAAACGCCGGGACTGGCTACAGACATGCACCCGTTTCAATGCTACCCTACCCATAAACTCGCCCAAGTTCTGGTCAGTCTTCCGTCGCCTTACCGGAACTAAATCCTCCCCCTACTATCGTCTTCTCCATCATGATCACCCCTTCCCTGACACCCTCAGTAAGTCCAATCACTTTGCCTCCTGCCTATCCGATATCTTTCCCATCCCCGATGATCCCCAGTTCGATTACTCTCTCTTCCCGGATGTCCGCGATCGAACTGACACCTCTGTCCCTCCCCTCGCACCTGGTTTCCAGTACTTGGACAACATTGCACACACAGAACTCAGTGCCCCTATCACTACGCAGGATCTCATAGCTACACTCCGCACAAAACGCAACACCGCTCCTGGTCACGATCGTGTCACCTACCGTCACCTTCGTGTAGCTCCTGTCTCTTTCCTCTCCACTCTGGCAAGGCTCTACAATGTAGTCCTGTCCATCGGCTACTACCCCGACCTGTGGAAAACCTCCCGTATCCTGATGTTCCTTAAACCTGGTAAACCGCCGTCCGCCGTCTCCTCCTACCGTCCCATCAGCCTTACCTCGGTCTTCAGCAAGGTCCTGGAATCCATCCTCACCCGACGCATCCACCAGCATCTCTGCCAGCACCGCCTCCTTCCCGTTACCCAGTGTGGCTTTCGGCCGTCCTTCTCTTCCGATGACCTTAACCTCACTCATCTCCTTTCCGAGCAGCTTAATTCCCGTCGCTCCGCAATCTTCCTCTCCCTGGACCTCGAACGTGCCTATGACTGCGTATGGCATTCTGGTCTCCTTCAAGCTCCAAACCTTCGCCCTTCCCATTAACTACGTCCGTCTGATCGGCTCCTTTCTCTCCCACCGTCCTTCCTACGTCACCATCAAAAAAATGGCTCTGAGCACTATGGGACAACTGCTGAGGTCATTAGTCCCCTAGAACTTAGAACTAGTTAAACCTAACTAACCTAAGGACAACACAAACATCCATGCCCGAGGCATACGTCACCATCCATAACACGGATTCCTACACCTTTTTTCCCTCCGCCGGTGTGCCCCAAGGCTCCGTCCTCTCCCCCCTTCTTTACCTTTTGTATACGGCGGACATGCCGCCGCCGTCACCCCCCGTCCACCTTCTCCAGTTTGCCGATGACACCACCTTCCTTGCCCTTGCCCCCACCCTGCAGCGCTCCCAACACCTTCTCCAATCCCATCTTGAGCGGTTCACCGCTTGGTGCAACCAGTGGTTGCTCAAGGTCAATCCCTCCAAAACCCAGGCCATCATTGTAGGCAAAACCACTCCTTCCTTCCGCCTCCTTGATTTCTATCTCACCATCTATGGCCGTTCTATCGCCCTCACCCCCACCCTTAAGTACCTTGGTGTCACCCTCGACCGTCACCTCTCCTGGATCCCCCATCTCTGGACAATCGAAGCGAAGGCACACTCCCGACTCCATCTCCTCAAGCTCCTTTCCGGCCGTACGTGGGGTCTGGACCCCTCCACCATACTCCACACCTATAAATCCCTCATCTGCCCTATCCTTTGTTACGCCCATCTGGCCTGGATCTCCGCCCCCCTACCTTTTATAAGTCCCTTCAGATCCTTGAACGCCATGCTCTCCGACTCGCCTATCGCATCTGTCTGCCCTCCCCCACGCAGATCCTGTACGACGTACGACCTCATTCCGTTCCCCCACCTCCTCCTTTTCCTTGAAAGGCTACAGATCCTGTACACCTCCCGTAAACTCGATCCTCCTCACCTGCTTGTCTCACCCATCCTCTCCCACCCCCACCCGCTGCCACGCCTGTATTCCCACATCCCACCCGGTCTCCATCTCTCCATCCTCCTTACCCTCCCCCAAGGTGGCTTCCGCCAGCTCCCGTCCGTGATGATGTCCTCCTCCCCTCCATCTACCCCTCCTATCAACTTTGATCCCCCCTCCCACTTCCTGTGTCTTTTCCTTTGGGCACCCTACCTCCCTTCTCTCTCCTTTCCCCCCATCCCCCTTCCTCCACCCCTCTTCCCGTGGGCTTCCCCTCCCCCTTCCTCCCTTCCCCCTATCTCCCCTGCCCATGGCATCTCTGCTCTCCCCTCTCTCTCTCTCCCACCCCCCCCCCCTCCTCCTCTCTTGGCAGGTCCCTGGACTCGTACACGCTCAGTGGACATTCGCGCGCCGGAGATCATCGCCATCAGTGTCTCGGGTGTGTGCCTTCGTTTTGTGTTTAGTGTTCTTTCGCCGTCACGCCACCACTGTTCACCTGTGCCGTCGCAGTCATCCGTGTTATGTGCGCCGTGTCAACAGGTTTTAGTGGTTTTTTTTTTTTTTCCTTGTCGAGAGTGAACGGCTTCGTGTATATTGTTTTTCAGTGTCTACAGTTTTTTACCCGACATTTGTCTTGTATAATCTGTACCACCGTTATGTTTTCTATTGTATCACTCTCGGCTGAAGAGCAGCGTATTATGCTGCCGACAGCCCACCTTTGTACAAGGTGTTGAAAATAACAATAAAAGAAAAAAAACAAGAAAAAGAGAGAGAGAATCAGATGCGCCAGCAGTCGCAGCATGTTGACGTTACCTGAAAAGGCGCTTTTAGTGAAGCTGTTTTATCAGAAAGGGGAATGTGCTAGTTCAGTGTTACTATCCTATCGCCATAGGAAGGGGATTCGAACGGGTAAAGGTTAAAAAATGCAGCTGTGGCGAGAATGATTTCGAAGTTCGGGTTGTTTAGATGATAGACCCCGTAGTGGCCGACCGAGCATAAGGCGTAATGCTGCTGAGACAGTTCAGGAAGAAATGGAGACTGTAGCGGGTTCGTCTATGCACGGGGAAGTCAGCGCACGTGCAGTCGCACGGCGCACCGGAATTCCATACACTACAGTTTGATTGGCACTTAGGCGTACTCTCCGATGATATCCGTACGAAATCCATCAGCGATTTAGTGAAGCGGAGGGCATTTGCGGTGTGGGCGTTTCAAAAGATGGCGGAAGATGACGATTGGTTGAGTAACGTGTTGTGGACCGACGAAGCTCATTTCACTCTCCGAGGGTCTGTCAACGCCCACAACTGCAGAATTTTGGCTACCGAAACTCTTAGAACTGTCGTGGAAACTCCATTGCATGACGAGATAGTCACGGTATGCGTTGGATTGACCACATCTACCGTTATCGGGCCTTTTTTCTTCGAGGCAATGCGTGATTCTGGTTTTGTAACTACTACCGTGACGGGTGAGAGGTACGCCGATATGTTACAGAATCGCATCATCCCCAGCCTGGCTGATAAAAACCTGCTGGAACGTACGATGTTTGTGCAGAATGGCGCTTCACCCCATATTGCTAGACGCGTGAAAGATCTCTTGCGCGCGTCGTTTGGTGATGATCGTGTGCTCAGCCGTCACTTTCGTCATGCTTGGCCTCCCAGGTCCCCAGATCTCAGACCGTGCGATTATTGGCTTTGGGGTTACCTGAAGTAGCAAGTGTATCGTGATCGACCGACATCTCTAGGGATGCTGAAAGACAACATCCGACGCCAATGCCTCACCATAACTCCGAACATGCTTTACAGTGCTGCTCACAACATTATTCCTCGACTACACCTATTGTTTAGGAATGATGGTGGACATATTGAGCATTTCATGTAAAGAACATCATCTTTGCTTTGTCTTACTTTGTTATGCTAATTATTTCTATTCTGATCAGATGAAGCGCCATCTGTTGGACATTTTTTGAACTTTTGTATTTTTTTGGTTCTAATAAAACCCCATGTCATTCCAAGCATGTGTGTCAATTTGTAGCACTCTGTCTACATTATTCCGTGATTTATTCAGTTTTCAATTTTATGCTGACTTTTTGATCACCCGGTATATATATACAATAACCACTCTCAGTCTCTGTCCCTATCCGTTTTTCGAAGACTCATTTATATTGTTGCTGTCGTGGTAAGCCTTTGTAGTGCATTTGTTCATGTTCATCAAAACTGCAGGGAAAGCAGAGAATCGCTGTGCTTTAAGCCCACTAGTTAAAAGCCACTTTCCTGCACGTATCTATTTTTCGTCCATGCGTACTACAGCGTTATGTGGAAGATTGTGTTTGAAAACTGATTATGTACAAGGCTATGGACGCTTAATTTTTCCATCTATTTTAAGAACTGTGTGACATATTTGCCACCACGTAGTGGAGTTCTTAACACAGCGAAAGAGGTACAGATGACACAACTGACAGACTGCAGCGCTAATCACTTGTTGTTCTCCTCCACAAAAAATTGTGTTATTTGAAATAACAACTTGTAAATTTCCCGGCAGCTTTCATTCTCTTTCGAAAAAGTAAAAAGTTATTGCAAGAACTGCACTTCTAGCCCACAGGCGTGTTATTTGACTATAATCTGGTTACTGGCCTTACACCACTTGGCCTCCGCCTCAAATAACAAACGCTTCCCTCAAGAGGTAGATCTGCAACATATTGAAGTCGCTGTTTCTTCAGTTTCCTTAACTTACGGACCTAGAATGAAAAATAAAATTACCCTATTTTCAAGTGCCGTAACAATTCCACATGGTCCGACAGAGACCCTGCTTGAAGTCCTTTGACCTCGAAGTTTTCGAAAACGGAAGCGTAGTGATCTAAGGTCTTTCGCTGGAGAAACCATCGAGTGGCTGCCGACTAGTAAGTGAAAATAGTCAGGTTATGGTATTCCGATTCCATGTGGCGATTCAAGCTGCTCATCTGTGAGGCATACACAGCCAGTTAGCAAGGATAAATAGGGACTTCTTGTTGTTATTGTTGTTGTTGTGATCGTCAGTCCGATGACTGCTTTGATTCAGTTCTCAACCCTAATCTAGCCTGTGCAACTCTCTTCATCTCAGTATTACTACAGCAACCTACATCCATTTGAGCCTGCTCACTACATTCAAGCCGTGGTCCCCTTCTACAACTTTTACCGTCTGTGGTTGCCACCAGACTTTTCTCTTTCGTCAAATGGTGCCATAAATTTCGTTTTTAGCTCTTAGTTACTAACCCGATCTACAGATCTCAGCTGCAGGAGTCTGAAAAGCTTCTATTGGTTCAAAAATGGCTCTGAGCACTATGGAACTTAACATCTGAGGTCATCAGTCCCCTAAACTTAGAACTACTTAAACCTAACTAACCTAAGGACACCACACACATCCATGTCTGAGGGAAGATTCGAACCTGCGACCGCAGCAGCAGCCCGGTTCTGGACCGAAGCGCCTAGAACCGCTCGGCCAGAGCGGCCGGCAAGCTTCTATCCTCTTCACGTCTTAAGTCTTTATCGTTCACGTTTCACTTCCGTACAGGGGTACGCGCCAGAAGAGATTTCATAACATTTAAATTTGTATGTTTATAACATCGTTTCGGAGTATGTATTTCGTTCAACCGTTGTTCCAAGTGCTTTGTTTCATGTGACAAAATTACAAAGCCATCGGCCAAAATAAAGTTTCAGCTTCCTCTCCCTGAACCCTTATTCATATTCCAAATTTCTCCTCGGTTTTCTTCATTGCTCGCTCAATATGCAAGTTAAATAACACGGGGAATAGACTAAACACTATTTCACTCCCTTCTCAGCTACTGCTTCTTTCCCTGTTCTTAGACTCTTGTAACTGCTGTCTAGTTTCTGTTGATGTCGTATACAACATATCGTTCCCTGTTTTTTTTTATGCATGCTACACAAGTAAGTTTGCCTTTCCTCAACCTATCTTCTAAGAAAAGTTGTAGGGTCAGTACTGTCTCAGGTGAAACTTCATGGCAGATTAAAACTGTGTGCCGGACCGAGACACACTCGGGACCTTTGCCTTTCGCGGGAAAATGCTCTACTAACTGAGCTACCCAATATCGTTTCTTTCAGGAGTGCTAGTTCTGCAGGGTTCGCAGGAGAGCTTCTGTAAAGTTTGGAAGGTAGGAGACGAGGTACTGGCAGAAGTGAAGCTGTGAGAACAGGGTAGCTCAGTTGGTAGAGCACTTGCCCACGAAAGGCAAAGGTCCCGAATTCGAGTCTGGGTCCGGCACACAGTTTTAATCTGCCAGGAAGTTTCATACCAGCGCACACCGCTGCAGAGTGAAAATCTCATTCTGGAAATTGTCTCAGGTGTTCGTGCATTTCTAATCGAGCTGGTATTTCCCGAGCTCTCTCCATTCTTCTGTAAAGAATTGTAGTCAATCAGACAACCAGCGACGCTCTGTCTGTGGTGGCCGCCGAGCGGTGTGGTGTAGCGGCGCGCTGCACGGTGCAGCCCTCGGCCGGCGTAGGCGCTGCGCTGTCTCTGTGGCTGTGGCTGCACGGCCGCTGCCCCGGGACAGGCCGCCCTTGTCGCCGCCGCCGCCTCCGCTAATAGTCCTGGGAGGAGAGACGACACCAGCTGAGGGCGATCGCCCGCACGTGCACCGCAGCACACCCGCGCCTCACGGGACCACGTGCGCGGCCGGCACTGCCGTGCCACTGGCGGACGTGGCGCCCCAGCGTCACCCAGTACCGCCTCGCAGGCGACGAGGCGCTGGTGGACCGTGCCATCTGCTTCTTTTGCGTATCGATGGGACGCTCTCCAATCTCACCTGCCCTGTGCTTCTTCTCAGTCTGCTATTAACTTCGTCCTGTTTTAAGATCATCTTCTTCGTCTGCCTCCGTTCCCTGCAATCTTTCCTTCAATGACTCTTCGTTGCAGGCCATTTCTTCGCTGCACGTGTTGAGGCGTAGCGCCTTCGCATCGCTCCTGTCACTTGTTAGGAAGATATCTTTATAGGCACGAGTCATCGACAGATGTCACCAGCTGACGTGGACCTGAGTTACAGAGCTGCGCGTAGTTGTACTAGTAGGCGGCAGAGGTCAGCAGTTCACAGACAGTGCTAGCAGTCGTAGTCAAAACAATGTTGTGAAGTTATGTTTGTTAGTATTTAATGTATTTGCATAACTATAATTGTTTTATATGTGTAGCAATTAGCAGTGTGAGTGTTTGTGGTGTGCGTACTGTAAGACCTTCGGTACACACACCATCAGATTATTTGACTTGTCGCTCTAACGAAGTAGGCGAGTGTCAGCAATATGTCTCGTGGTCTTATCGTGGCGTGTTTATTTTCTGCCTCGTCAAAACTAACTACTATTGTTTTATCTTGGGAAGTACATGTCAAAGTTTTGCTTTCGCAATTAATCACTGCACGGTACTCTAATAGCCAATCTAACCCGATAATTACTTCCGTAGTTAAGTCTGACACGACGACAAACTCTTGTTCAAATCGTGCCCCACATATCTCGAAGTTGACAAAAATCTGTTTTGTGACCGGTTTACTGGCCTTCCCAGTAGCACCGATAATTTTCACTCCTGTTACTGGCATAGCTACGATACCAGGTCTGTCTTTCAGTAACTCAAATATTTTCCCAGATACAGCCCTCAATTCTGCACCGGTGTCAATCAACACGTTTAGTTGTAGGTCGTGCATATTAACCGACACTACTATCTGACTACACTTGTCCTCGAATGTTTCTCTATTTTCCCACAATAAATCCTCGTCTATATCCAGGTCATTCCAGAAAAAACCATCCGGCTTTGATCGTAAATCCGGCTTATCTGGCGGCTTTTTCAGCCTCTGTTCACATACAGTTTTAATTTCAGCACGTTTGTCCTGAGGCTTAGTCTGTAGCTTCGCCTCCAATACCGAAACCTTTTCCTGTAACTCATCAACTAGTGAGTGTTGCTTTGCTATCAATTCATTAATCGTCACCTTCGTTGATTCCTCTTTGGTCAGATTGATCTCATCTGCCAATCTACCTGGAGGAATGTGCCCAGTAGTATCTGCAATTACTTCCTCTCGATCTGCGCAACCCGCACTGCTATCGTCTGACCGTATAATGTCAGCTCTAACCTCATACAAGCTGTAATCTATGTGCTGTTCTACCAATCGTGTCCGGCTATCACTAAAATTTTCGTAATCTTTCTCCTTAATACTCTCGCAATGTTTAAACTGGAGTTTTGCGTCGGATGGCTCGGCTACTTCTACCACTATAACTTTCGGTAAAGTCTGCCGGTTAGGGACAGAACTTTCCGTTACTACTTCAACATCTAACTCCTGCGGGATGAAACACGACGAATCTTGCTCGTGCTCCCCATTAACATCAACTATTTCTGGTAAAGTCTGCCGGTTAGGGCCAGAACTTTCTATCACTTCATAAACACTATCTTCCTGCGGGACGAGACGCGGGAAATCCTGCCCACGCTCCCTATAAACACTTCTCCCGCACAGGCCCCCATAATCTCTTAGTTCGTCGTATAAGCGACCGAACTGCCTTAACCAGACCTCATCAATCTCTGCATCCTCTCGCTCGATGACGGACGTGTTATCCAACATCTGATCTTCTCTCAACAATTGCGAATCATTCTTAAACTCAATCTCCCGTTCCGCTGTGGGTGTTACAGCTGCCACTTTATAATCGTTTTCCGGAACACTACTTAAATTGTTCTCACTGACAGTGAATGTATTTTCTACTGCCCTGTCTATAGCTGATCTACTACTTGTGGGCGCACTCCTTTCTCTTAACACTGGCACACTCTCCCAACGTTGAATATTCCATACGGAATTTTCGTAACGACGACACCTGGGTTTTCTCCTGTTATTGGGCCTCCAAAATTTCTCTACGCCCGGTCGGCCCCTCATCGGTGCGGCTAATGGTTTCCCTGTCTTGTCCCAGCAGATACGCTCCCCGGATGCTGCTGAGGCGGCTGATCACACCCTCTGGCGTTATTACTATTCTGCGAAGCCCGTATCACGCTAGTATGATACCTGTTTCCATCACTCCTGTTATTATTTGCATTGTACAGATTGTCATTACGGCCCGAACCACTATTGTTATTGATGCCAAGATTGCAGTAAGCATTATTCTCATAGTTATCGTTGTTGTGGTTGCTGTGGTACCCGTTGTTGTTACCACGGCCTCTACCACTGTCGCAATTATTGCGCCAATTGTCCTCGTCCTCAACTCTTCCCAGGAAATCATTGATTGTCCTGTAATTGCTTCCTACGTAGCGTTTTGTATCATCTGGAAGCTTCTTGTAAAGTTCCCAGACTATTTCGGATTCCGTGCGGCCATCATACAAATATTCCAACTTGCGGATCCAGCCCTCACAAAACTTCTTCATCGAGCCGCGCGAATTCGCATCGAAAGGCCTCGATACGACAAATTCGTGCCAGACACTTTGCTGTTTTTGCTCTGACCAGTATTCAGCCAGAAACAAATTTTTAAACTCGTCAAAAGTCAGGTTCGTAATGTTGAGGTTTAAGCCCCAACGCTTGGCATCACCAGCCAACACATCAATAACCGCATTAATTTTTCTCTCATTAGTCCATGATCTGGGTAAAACTCTTTCACAATTTTTAATGAAATCCGTCGGGTGTATACCGCCTTTTTTCAAGGGGTCGAACCGCTCCTCTTTCATCAACAATTCCGAACTATGTGCACAGATTGGCATATAGCTCTGTTTTTCGTCAAGTTTCTTTTCTAATTCCGACAATCTCGTAATTACTTGGCAAGTGGTTATCGCAAGCGTTTCCACTTCCCTCTTTTTCTCTTCGCAGGTATTAGCCTGCTTCCTCACTTTAATATCTACTTCGGACACTAAAGCCTTTAAAGTTTTCACCTTCTGTTGATCCTCTTTTTTCACTAATTGAATTTGTTCCGTCACCTTATTCTCGATGATCGGAGCAACTGCTTCTCCAACACTTTTCTCGATTCTGGTAATTTCGGAATTAAAACGAGTATTTATGCTCGCAATTTCCGCCTGAACGCCTATCATTTCCTGTTTAACATTACCGATTTCGGTATTAATTACAACAATATCTTCTTTGATTTTATCAACTTTTGTGTTAACAACTCCAACATTGTTGTTAACAACATTAATAGCTTTGCTCTGATTGTCTAGCTTCCGTTCAATTTTTTCAGACTGAGCTTCTTGCTTGGCAACCTGAGCTTTAATTTCTGCCGATTGACTCTTGATTTCGTTAATCAAAACATTCAATAAATCAGTTAAATTCCCGGAAACTACCAGCTTTACTTCCTTAGCGGCTTCCTCTTTAATTGTCCCCCCGTATTCGTCATCAAGGGATTCAGACTTGATTTTCACTTCCAATTCCGAAACATTTTCTAAAGTTTGGAATTCCATTTCTGCTCTTTGTTGCGTTTCGGCGGTCGCGTCTTTCATGCTAGCCGCCTGCCCCTGAACAATGGGTACCGCGGTGCGCGTTTCCCACTGTTCGACCGAATTGTTCCGTATCCAAGTCTACCAAATTTTGGTAATTGTGCCTTCACTCATTTTAATAATTTTCAATATAAATGCCAAATCTCAAATCTAATTAGGATTCCTCACACTAATATTCTCGCTGACGTATCGACCATTTCGTAACCAGTACTTCGTTACGAGATTTGCACAATGCAAAATTCGTGTCCAGAACAACCTCAAATCCGAAGATTGTCCTGTTACCAGGTCGCCACGTGTAACCTCCCCCTCACTTACCGACCTTAATGACAGTGAAAAATTAAACCACGTGTACCTAATGGGAATTTGGGAAAAGCAATCGTCACCGAAGTTAATCTGTCGGTAAAGAGGGAGGAAAGGGTTACATCTAAATGAAAGGAAAAATGCAAATGAAATTGGTGGAAATTAATTTTGAGAAAAGGGTAAATTTAATAAAGAAAGTAAATGTGCGGCTGTTACGTTAACAATTAACTAGCGGTAATTAGATATTTGAGATTTGGGGAAAATTACGGTCGCCAGTCCTAAGGACAATTACTATAGTAACTGAAAAAGAAATGTTATTACACATATAATTAGCACTAGAAGCGTGGCAACTGAAGGTTGACAGGTGTAGTGTGAAAACTGAAAGTTTGTCAGAAAGTTTGTCACGAATAAATTTCGCTACACTCTGACTTAATTTAGCAAAAGAATTAATAAAACCGGAAAATCGAAAGTTAATTTAGTGACTGAAGTTAATAGTGAGCTTTCTTTCTGAAGCACATCGAAATTCAGTAAAATACGGTTAGTCTTGGACTACCTCAACAATCATTTCAAAAGCTACTTGAATCTACGCAATTTAGAAATAAGAGATTTAACTTTGAACTTGAATTAAATGGTTCTGAACAATTAACAACAGTAAAATTTAGTACGTACTAAGCTGAGCTGCAGTCACAGGTAAGCTAAAATACGGTAACAAAACTCGCACTCTTAACTTGTTCTTGTGTAATCTAAATATTGTAGCCAGCTATGAATACCTTAACTGAACTTTGCAATTAAAGCAGTGAAATCGAATGATGCTGGCGTTTGAATTTCAACGACACTCGGGTTCATTCCGGAAAAGGAAGGGACCCTGCTTGGTAATGCAATTGGGACAATGAGCAACAAAGGTTCATGCTACGTTGCTGTAATTTAGTTATGAAAATGGAACAGTTTGAAAAGCTGAGGTCTGCCATACAGTTCTAAAACTTTACGTGCTTCCAGTCTTCCTTGTTGGTTGATTGAAGGTTTGAAGTCGTCGATCGAGGAGGTGGCGACAGTCACTCATTGTCGGCCGTCGCTGTTGCAGAAGCAGGATGTTGCGAAACGGGCTTTTGATGTGCGCCAGCTAATGCTTCCCGTCCGCGACACCGTGTCAGAAACTATCATAGCAAGTCGAGCGCAATTACATGCTGCCCAACCCCGAAAGCGCAGCAACTCGCGGGAGCGTCACACAACACACCTGCTTCACTGCACCACCCCAGCCAGACTCTCCCTCTGCCCGCGCTCCACGCAACAGAGTTAACACTACCAAAGATCCTAAACACTTTGGTTCTCCCCACGACCTATCGATGTATTCGTTCGATAGCATAGTTTTCCCTAGGCCAGACCCAGCGTATAAATACAAATAATATTCACAAAACAAACCAACATAAATGCATATAGATATATATATATATATATATATATATATATAAACAGTAAAACAATTACAATATATAAAGACACAGAAATGTCATATCTTCAGGTAACAAAATAAGGAAAAAATTTTATAGTGCAGCAGATGGAAATAGGAGGATATGCATTTCCGGCGTTACAAACTGCCTAATCCAGAGTAACGAACAGGAACTTAAATAAAAAATGGAAACACATCCTACGACAGACAACATGTCTTTTCTTCTCGACTGCCTAATCCAGAGTGACGTACAGCCTGAAACACTTCGCGCGCCATAGCAGAAAAGGCGTGACCCGAACGCTTCCGAAGTGCTTCGTCTCCAATATCGTCAGTCTTTTGTTTTTTATTTAAATTGTTTTTAATAATTCTAAAATGACTGATTGATAGTGAGCTGTTGAGAGATATTTATATTAAAAAGTGAATTCATTCCAATGAGTAGCTTAACTGATAATAATAACTATACTTTAACGTTTTGGCGCCCTTGCTTCGAACATAGCAGTCAATTACAAAGTAGTATCATTATGCAGGCAGTGTTTCTCACGGGAATGGTTCCGAATCTAACATCTGCCACAGGTACCTCACACCACATTTCGTCATCCATATACTTCTTGCATCTCCAGTGCTCTGGGAACAGGTTCTTGGAGCCTAATATGATGGCTGACTAAGCCAGAAATATTACAATCTCTACCACATTTATTTTCTCTCTCTTTTTACAAGTGCAGCGTGTCCCTAAGTATCGCTATCACTTCAAAAAATCACAACTTGGAAACAGCTGATAAAGCATTGGGGTTTGTTGTGAAAAATTTTAGCAAATCTCAAAGCTTTTTTTCTGTTATACTAGAATTTCAGTTAGTGTCCTGCTCGTGGCTTGTAGAAAATCAAGGCGACATTAGATTTCTGCCCATATACTGGTTAGCACTGCAGCATCAGCAGTTAAGACAGCTTCATTGATTCGGGCACAAAGGGTAAAATGTCATTCATGATTGTTGTGTGCACACGATCGTAAACGTAACCTTACAAAAAGAAGTTTAAGGGTGAGACATCGGGAGAGCGGGAGGCAGAAGGGAGAGGGAGATGCTGGAATGCAGTTGTACGATCACGATCGATCTACGTCTGCCTCTCACGAAATGTCGATCAGCATAGCCCCGAAGTTCAGGCTCCAATGTTGGGGAGCACCAGCATGCTGGAACAGGATAGAGGGTTCACAGCTCTTCAATCTGTGATAACAGGAACTGTTAGAGCTTGTCCAGGTAGACATTTCCCGTTATCGTGTTCTCCGAGAAACAAATTTGGGCCTATCAGTCTATTGTGCCATAGGCAACACGAGACATTAAGCTTCGGGCTATCGTGGACATGTTAAGTGTATGAGTAAATTTTCGGAGCCCCATATCCTAATCACGTGACAATGTACATGTTCAGACATGTTGAACGTTTCTTCATCTGAATACAGAGACTTTTTCAGTAACGAGTACCGTTTGGCTGCAGTACTTTGACTGTACGCAAAAGGCTTAACTGCTTACGTAGCACTTTACGGGCAGTTGACCTTGCTTCTCGCAGTTCGTGTGACGCGCGAAGAATTGACGTGTGATGGCTTCGTTGAAATGCAACTTGCACTCTGTCAACACGTGCTTGAACACAGGAGAACGTCCACTTCGAAGGAGGTCTATAGTACTGGCTGTCTAAAGTTTTTGAACCACTTCAGTCTGCTTGTTTCTGCCGGTGGTGCCTTCCCATATTGACTTTGGTAATTCTGCAGGATCACTATCACAGGTTTGGATTCTGCACACCCGATGACACATCGCGGACTCTCCTGAACTGTCGCCATTTCGATGCACGCCAAGCCAAACCTGCAACAAAGGAAAAATAAAAAACAAAAACTTTGAGAGCCACTAAACGGTTTACAGAAAACCATGATTCAGTATCTCTAGTACCTTCCGAGGTATGATTCTTTGAAATGATAGCGGTACTTTATGGACCCCCCCCCCCTACTTATTCACTCGTCAGTCTATTGCTTCTCTTCACTTTTAGCAGTTTTCTTCACAAAGACATTTCAAGACTATCCAAGCACTTTTTTGTGAGGGTCCATAGCCTCAACGTGTTTTGAGAATGAAAACATGGTCCAGGGAGACTGTATTTTTTATTATCTACGCGATTGGTCAATTTCCGCCTTTGGTCATTTTCAAGACGTATCGTAGGCTCCCAGCTTCGTTTTACATTGTAATATATCGCTGGTACATGTGGAGAGGAATACATCTTACTTCTGTGTGTATGTGGCACAAAAACGTTAAACTATTGTACATGGTTACGTCTATTAGCCGACACAAACAGGAAGATGTAAGTCTTCCTGTTTGTGTCGGCTAATAGATGTAACCAGACCTAAATCAAACGTTATTAATATTCAGCATCTTTATTCTTCATGTCTGCAACAGTGGATCCGAGGCGTCAGATTGCCGTACCGCTCTTGAATCGTCTAACATTGTCTTGCTGAAGGAGACAGTGCTTCATGTGTGGAAGAACTCTTCCAATTCGAAACTCGATTACAGCACGCTATTTTTCTTATACCGTCGTAGTTACGTTACACACCGCCATGTGACACGCTACAATTCGGAGTCCTCTAGCGGCAGACTGCTCCAAGTATGTAGACATGAAGAATAAAGATGTAGAATGCTAATAACGTTTGTTTTGCCTAAAAAGCTTTGACTCGTCACACAAAAAATTTGGAGGCATTGCTTTTCACCACGCTTTCGTACTAAAATTGTGTATGTGTCGCACCATAGCATTTCGTTTTATTGACATAAAGTATGGTTAGTACTTTTTTCGCTCATTTTTTCTTACATCTGGAAGTGTCGACGCCGGCCGGAGTGGCCGAGCGGTTCTAGGCGCTACAGTCTGGAGCCGTGCGACCGCTACGGTCGCAGGTTCGAATCCTGCCTCGGGCATGGTTGTGTGTGATGTCCTTAGGTTAGTTAGGTTTAAGTAGTTCTAAGTTCTAGGGGACTGATGACCTTAGAAGTCCCATAGGGCTCAGAGCAATTTTTGAAGTGTCGACTGCTGTCGTGTTACTGGGGCACTCGTATTATTACTGATACTATAAAAAATAAACTTTAAATATAGCAATGGAGCATGTACACTATTTAGGTGGCAGGAAGTAATGTACTTTTGTAAAGGCCTCGTCGCTACTGCAGTGGAGGCCGAATTGCCACTGTTGTTACGGTAGGCCGAGTTTGTGAGTTCGTGAAACAGCTTCTGGTGCAGTACACCGCTAAGACAATTTCTCCCTGCCACTATTCCACAGCTGTGCCCTAGGATCAGGTAACAGGATACGTGAACGAAGGTTTTACAACACTCCAACAGATTAGTAATAAAGTCACACAAATAACTTAAAAAGGTTTACTTACCTTTGTGACTTGTTGAATAATGAAGTCTGCAACACTGCATGTAATGTAACACTAAAAAGCCCTCAATGGCTATGTGCAAATAACCGTAGGTAAACTTCACAGTACGCAGCAAATGCAATTTTCAACAGCTGTCTGTTCACTTCTAAGAGTTCACTAAACGACGTTCCCTGTCTAAGTCGGCCTTGGACGATGGTCTATAACGAAGTGGGTGAGAGCTGCTCTTCTGTCTTCCGAGTAAGCTTCTGTCCGTTGTCGCTCGGTCGTTGGCGGATTGTAGTCGGCCGGCCATTGGCCGACGCGAAGTCGGTATCTTCATCGTCAGCGCCGCCAGTGGCGCTGGTGGAACTCGCGCAAGTGGCGAGCCACATCTTCGCGCCTGTGGTGTTTTTGTCATGTCTCTGTCTTGTTCGGACGACAAAGCATGTACCTTAGAAACATGGAACAGGTTGCCAGTCTTACGCGATACAGCATAATTCTTTCAAAATTAGACCACAGGGCACGATACGCTCTCAACTTGATCGGATAAGTTATTTAAAAATGGCTATTTTACAATGTTTCTCCCTTCGTGATAATTTTTTGCCGTAGGCAATGCTTGCCACGCTGGGGACCTCTTTTGAGTCGTCGAGCGATGCCAGCCTCCCGTACGACCGCCACCACTGGTCGAAGAGCCAACCCGGAGCGGAATGGAGTCCTCGTCTGACAGGTACCGCCCCGGCAGTGTCAGAAGGATTAGCGGTAGCCGCAAGCCGCAGCGGCGACTGCAGATGTGGGGCAGCAAGCACTTCCGGCGGCTATTCTGGGAGCGTGCGCGCTCGGGGAGGCCGCCGCGGCGCCGGGATGGACGGGCCCCGGTCGCCGGGCGATAACGCGTCACACGTTGCAGGGGTCGCGGTCACTGGCCAGTGCAATGTCAAGGCCCACGCCGCCGCTCGGCTCCCACCAGCAGTGGAGCAGGGCCAGCAGCCGCGGCCTGCTTTAAATTCCGCCTGTCCAGTGCAAGCCCACTGGACGAAATACTCGTACCTTGATGGAGCACACTGGTCGCTTTGGAGCGCTGTAGGTGACTAGCAGATCTGGTACCAGGGGGTCGTGTCACACCGCTGTTGAAGTCGTGGCAGTCAAGTGGTGAGAGTGTCGCAGTAGGTTGTAAGGAATCGGCTCATGAAGATGGGGTGGCGTGACAGGGGTACCGCGGCTGTCAATGAATGCAAGTCAATCTCGACGAGTTTACGAGCGAACGTTGCGAAGGAACTGTATGTAATGGACATTTGGAGTCGGATAATCGTGAAAGGCCACACTGATCACAGTGGCACAAGAGCTCGAAGTTGCAACGGTACTTAACGGCTGCTTTTCCCTACGGCATCGCAAACGACTAACTCAGTTGCGACTTTGCCTGATATTGCTCGTACCTTAACACTTGGGCTGTGCACGGCTGTACGTAAAAAGAATAGCTCGATGAAGTCATAGGCTCGAGCCGGGCACATTTGCTTTCATTCCTCGCAGCTAATTCGCTGCAAATAATAACCTGTAACTGTAATCCTACAGTCAAATAGTCTAGGAATAGGTTATAATTGCGAATTAATAAAATACACAGTAATGTAAAATAAAAGATAAATGAATAATTTAATAAAAAGGTTCTATTCTAACGTCTGTAACTGATATAGACGACAGAGAATTATGATGAATAATGTTTATTCAATAAAGGACATCTCAAATAATCTAGTTGTTTCTTTCTTTCTTTCGCTTACGCCATAGTCCCGCAGCGATCGCAAGGTCGGCGTGGTTACAACGGATTTGGCAAGGTTAGTTTTAGGGATGGCCGGATGCCCTTCCTGCCGCCACCCCGTACCCTCAGGAATGGAATCGGTGTACCCCAGCTGTCTGCATCTAGTGTAAATCGTGAAACAGTGCGGACACGTTTCAAATATCTGCGACGCGTGTAACTGAGGCGGAACGTGGGGACCAGCCAGGTATTCACCTAACGGGATATGGAAAACCGCCTGAAAACCACATCCAGGCTGGCGCCAACCCCAGTCCAGGATGCAGCGCGTTAGCGATCTCGGCTACCCTGGCGGGTCTCAAATAAACTAGTAGTGGTCCTACGATATTCAGTCAAAATATGGACAGAAAATACCGTTATCGAGTGAGGCAAAGTTAGGTTTCGAGAGTTACAAGAATGGTACCAAAATCCCCACACTAAATAGTCATCAAAGATCGCGAAAACCAAGGCCATTTCGTGATCACAATAGACGAGATATTCACCATCTCTGAAAAGCACCTGCCTGGCCGGAAACGGTCAACTAGCTGGGATGGCCGCGGCCGCCCTTTATCCTAGGCCCGCTAGCGTTCGGCCGTGAAACAACTTGAAAATGGTTTAAATGGCTCTGAGCACTATGGAACTTAACTTCTAAGGTCATCAGTCCCCTACAATTTAGAACTACTTAAACCTAACTAGCCTAAGGACATCAGACACATCCATGCCCGAGACAGGATTCGAACCTGCTACCGTAGCAGTCGCGCGGTTCCGGACTAAAGCGCCTAGAACCGCTCGGTCACCGGGGCCGGCCCAACATTATAATAAATGAAAACTTGTTACTTGGTTTCACATTAGTTTCAGTTGTTGCTTTTTCATTAGTTTTAAATATATGAATCTGGTTTTAAAAGCCAGAAGACTAGTTGAGACGAACAAAGATAGAGGAAGAATTGCGCTTCCACCTTGCAGAGGAATATGTTCTGTCATTTGCTGATTATAATTTGAGGCAACCACGCATCGAAAGATGACCTTTATTATCATCCAATTCAAATTAAAGGCTATAGTCATTGTGGCAGCTTCATCGAAACCCCGTATTTATATTTCGTTGCCACTGAATTGCTAATTTTGAAAATGTGAAATTATACCTTTTACAACGAATTTTTGACATTTAACTTTCAGTATTTTCGGCTTTAAGGGGTGTGTAATTTTATATACATGTGACCATAAAAAAAACGTAACGTATACTCCACTCAAGCGAATTAGGTTCAAATGGCTCTGAGCACTATGGGACTTAACTTCAAAAAATGGCTCTGAGCACTATGGGACTCAACATCTTAGGTCATAAGTCCCCTAGAACTTAGAACTACTTAAACCTAAACTAACCTAAGGTCATCACACACACCCATGCCCGAGGCAGGATTCGAACCTGCGACCGTAGCAGTCCCGTGGTTCCGGACTGCAGCGCCAGAACCGCTAGACCACCGCGGCCGGCTGGGACTTAACTGCTGAGATCATCAGTCCCCTAGAACTTAGAACTACTTAACCCTAACTAACCTAAGGACATCACACACATCCATGCCCGAGGCAGGATTCGAACCTGCGACCGTAGCAGTCGCACGACTCCAGACTGTAGCGCCTAGAACCGCTCGGGCACTTCGGCCGGCGCGAATCAGGTACATTAACTACACTTGTCGAGAGAATCATCCACTTTACTGTCTCACAAAAAAATACGTTTTAAGATACACTACTCTTCCACATATTACATATTCTATCTTTAATCCATCATCCCATAATTAAATTAAAAATAGTTCCTATCCTCTGATGAAACCGATTCAAACCACGTTTTTCGGGATGTTCCGACTAATCGCGAAACTGGAATATCCCCCCCCCCCCCCTCGTGAACTGTTCTCAATTAAGCTTACCTGTATCCCAATAGAAGCTCTCCTGATATTTGGCTGTAAAGAATATGAGTCTGCTACGGGTCGTCATTGTTAGAGTCCTTAATAAAGAGTGCAAGAAAGTGAGAAAGAGTCCCACAGCGGCTATCACTAATGCTTCCGTGAACTTTCGTGCATACCGAGCGAGGTGGCGCTGTGGTTAGCACACTAGACTCGCATTCGGTTGGACGACAGTTCAGACCCGCGCTCTGGCATCCAAAATTAGGTTTTCCGTGATTTCCCTAAATCGCTCCCGGCAAATGTCAGGATGGTTCCTCTGAAAGTGCACGACCGATTTCCTTCTGTATCCCTGCTTCCACTCTGTCTCTCATGACCTCAATGTCGACGGGACTTTAAACCCAGTCTTCTTTCCTTCCTTTTGCACAGAATTGGCAGTTCACGCCCCGTTTCGGCACAGTTTTCGTTGATGCTGCCACTGAGTTTTTTCAGTTGTTGACGCACTTACTTTACTTTTAGTATTAACTCCAGTAGCTGATGATACTAGTAGCCCAACACATCATAAAATAATGTAATGTACAAGAAGCGTAAGCAGTCTAGGCAGTACCATTTACAGGAGCTGCGTTTCACAAAATATTATCGTTGTACATAATACTAATGCGGAATGAAGGGAGTAAATGGATAGGGGAATGTAAATGAAAAGCTAGATACGCGTCAAATCGATGCTCGGAGTGTGTACAGAGTCGTGTGAGGCGCATGTGTCCGTCGAGAGATAACTCAGATGAACGCATCGGTTCGGGCGTCAGTTTGACAGCTGCCAGTGGCAATGACGGGGGACGCAGCAGCCGCGGATTGCGTCACGCCCAGAAGCGCGTCCTCGTTATCGGCAATCTGTCCACGCAGCGCCAGCGCCAGAGGACGTGCGGCGCCTGCGGCTAGGCAAGCTGCGCCACTGCCACTCGGCGGCGAGGGACGGCGGAGCGGTGGATGGCCAGCTGGCACAGCGGAATTATGGCCAGAAAATACAGCGAGGCAAGTACGAGCACTGTCCGAGGAACGTAGAGTTTATTACGGCTCGGCGGATATCGTCGAGGGTGGGTTAGCCACAAAATGTGAAGATGAGTTGACAAGTTGCAGCAGAGTACACTCAAAAGTACCTTCCCAGGAGAACAAAATATTGCATAAGTAAATCAAAGGCTGTGCATCGCAGTCCACATAGGTTACGAAAAGTCCATGAAGATGCTCGTGGATGAATCTGCTGTGAACAAATTTAGTCCGCAGCTCGTGGTCGTGCGGTAGCGTTCTCGCTTCCCGCGCCCGGGTTCCCGGGTTCGATTCCCGGCGGGGTCAGGGATTTTCTCTGCCTCGTGATGACTGGGTGTTGTGTGATGTCCTTAGGTTAGTTCGGTTTAAGTAGTTCTAGGGGACTGATGACCATAGATGTTAAGTCCCATAGTTCTCAGAGCCATTTGAACCATTTTGAACAAATTTAAGGTATTACACATATATAGGGACAAATATGTTTGAGTAGGTCCCGCGCACAATTCGAAGGGGGATGGGGGTCTTGGTGCTCGGTTCCTATTTGAATTAGGAATATGGAGCCCTGACCAGCAACCATTTGTATAGCCATTCGGATATCTGCCTTACTGTAGCTATGTTACAGTGTATTAAGCAAGGTCTGAATGACGAATCGGAGCTGATGCCCAAGCAAATTGTGCTAATCGAGTGATTCTTTTTACGAAAAATGTTGATTCGGATGAAATTTATGTTCAGCTAATGGCACAATCTGTACATGCACTGTTCGGATTTTACGTGCAAATACGTGCAGAAACCACTATTTCCCGGGAGGTTCAAAATGGTTCAAATAGCTCTCAGCACTATGGGACTTAACAGCTGTGGTCATCAGTCCCCTAGAACCTAGAACTACTTAAACCTAACTAACCTAAGGACATCACACACATCCATGCCCGAGGCAGGATTCGAACCTGCGACCGTAGCGGTCGCGCGGTTCCAGACTGAAGCGCCTAGAACCGCGAGACCACCGCGACCGGCTTCCCGGGAGGTTTTTGAAGTGCACCACTTCTGTACTTGAATGTTGTACGAATCGATATCCATTTAGACTTTGCACGAAGGCAGATAAATGGATAAAGTCAGCTCGAAATTTTTTTGTCCAGTAATCTTGATCCGCTGTCAAGATACGATAGTTTAAAGTCGAGGTAAATGAAGTGCTTAAAAACCGTTCTTACGAAAATTGAATGCGCGGGAAGAGTATAATGTGATTCAAATAAATAAATATATTCTTACAGTGTAACTGAAAACGTACTTTAAAAAAGCTAGCTTCATTCAGATTTTACGTACAAAAATACTGTTTTTTAACAGCCGTCACTTATATGTTTCATACCTGTGCAAATAGGTTCAAATTTTGTAACAAGGTAGGAAATTGAATGTAGCTAAATTTTTTACTGGGGTACGGTTTCACTAGAGGCCGCGGTTTTCGAGCTATTCAAGAGAAAAGTACAAAAGTTCAAACGCAGCTGCGCCGCACACTCACCTGTCACCAGTCAGGATTTCTAGTGTTTTGTTCGTGCCACTCCCTCGTACCATTGTACAAACACTTCCGACTACACGGACTATTCCCGATACTCGACTTTTTTGGTCTCTACTGATTGTGCTATGACGCCCCCAGCACTTCGGTTACTTCGTTAACGCTTTTAATCTAAACTTGTCCGTGAGGGTAATGAACGACAAACAACTTTTGTAAACGTTGCGCTAAAGCTGACTACCTTGACAATTCGATCGAAACCTAATCCTTTCAAGCGCAGTAGTTTCGTAGTGAGAATGCTTAACGAATACACCGATACAGTTGTTTACTTTATGCTGTTAAGTTTATAACACTATTACGTAAGTTGTACATAAACGATTATTTTACAATTTTTAAGTGCTCGATGAAGCCGATGGCGCAATGAGGCCAGTCAATGACGACCAAAAAGGTCGAATGTAGGAATTAATTCGTGCCGTCGCAAATATTTGTGCAACGGTAGGAGAGAGTGCCATGAACAAAATGCTAGAAATCCTGACCGATAGGGGCTGAGTATGGAAGTGGGGTCCGTATGAAGGTCACTTTTGTAAGTTTTTGTTGAATTACGCGAAAACTACGGCCTCCAGCGAAAACATATCCCAATAAAAAATTTAACTACATTCAGTTTCCTACAAAGAGATCCTGTTCCTTTTCTCTGTATGACTAGCAATTTGCGCGCTGGGAGCAAGAGCATATGAAAATCTCATGCATGGTTTAGGAAGGCCAGGTAAAATATTGCTTGTTGCATAAAACGACAGCGATAGAGACAGCTGGGTCACCCTGTATATACTCCGCAACCCACGATAGGGACAGCTGGGTCACCATGTATATACTCCGCTACCGATGGAAGAGGGTGCATCGTAAAAAAAATTATCGATTTTTTTTCTTATTCAGTTCTTGTATTGACTGAGGGCAAAAGGATTGTCTGTGCACCTCTACAGTTCCCTAATCTCCCTCACCTTATTCTCACGATACGAATGATTGGGAGCCGCGTGACGGTCGCACTGTCTTCTTCGAAAACAGCTTCTGCAAATTTACTCAACAAGGACTTTAGAGAACTACATTGTCTGTCTTCCAAGGATTCCCATTTAAGTACCACGAACATTCCAGTTACACTTTCATATATACATCTATTAGCCAGAACATTATGACCACTACCCTACTATCGGTATAAACCCGACCATGCGATAGCAGAGTTACCCGGCGATGATTGACTGCTAGTCAGATACAGGTGCAGTGCATGTAATATCAGTGAGAGTGCTGTCCGTGTGTAGAATGAAGAAAGCGCGCGATCTTTCTGACTTTGACCGAGGGCAGCCTGTGATGTCCCAAATGCTCAGCAAGAGCATTTCGGAAGCCGCACGACTTGTCAGGTGTTCGAGGAGTGCTATGCAGAGTATCTTCAACACGTGCCGAAGCCAAGATGAAACCATATCCAGACTTCGGGGATTGGGTGGCCACCCCTCATTACAAATGTCAGACGTTGTAGGCAGACTAATAAAACAGGACAGGCGGCGAAATGTGGCGGAATGAATGTCAGAGTTTAATGCTGGACAGAGTACAAGTGTGTCTGAACACACAGTGCACCCAACACTCCTAACTCCGACGACTATGGATGTGCCAATGTTAACACCACGACATCGGCAACTACGACTGAGATGAACACGTGACCGTAGGCACTGGACGTTGGCGCAGTGGCAGAGCGTTGCATGGTCTCATGAATCCTGATACCGTCTTCATCATGCCGATGCGAGGGCGCGAATTCGTCGTCTTCCAGGGTAACAGCTCCTTGTCACGTGGTACTGCAGGACGGAGACAAGCTGGCGGTGGCTCCATTATCCTCTGCGGAGCATTCACGTGGGCATCCATGAGTCCAGTGAAGTTCGTGGAAGGCACTATGACGGTCAAGGAGTGTCGAACATTGGTTCAGACCACGTACACCCCTTCATAACGCTCACGCTTCCCGTCGGCAGTGGCGTTTTTTAACAAGATAATGCGCCATGCCACAAGACCAGGAGTGTAATGGCGTGGTTCTGGCAACCCAGTGGTCAGTTCCAATTGAAGTGCTTCCCCCCCCCCCCCCAAACTCGCCAGATCTGAACCTGATCAAACACATCTGGGATGTCATTGAACAAGGCATCAGAACTTATCGCCCCCCTCCTGGAAATTTACGGGAATCAGGTGACTTGTGTGTGCAGATGTGGAGCCAATTCCCTCCAGCGACTTACCAAGGCCTCATTGCCTCCATGCCATGATGCGTCGCCGCTGTTATTCGCGCCAAAGGTAGACATATCGTCTATTAGGTAGGTGACCATAATGTTCTGGCTGATCATTGTATCTGTTGCAATCCTAGCAGCGCTTCTCCGTATTCGTTGCGTGTCTACCGTCACACCTTCTTGATAAGGAGTCCATGCACTGGAAATATATTCTGGTACATCTACATCTACATCTACATCCATACTCCGCAAGCCACCTGACGGTGTGTGGCGGAGGGTACCTTCAGTACCTCTATCGGTTCTCCCTTCTATTCCAGTCTCGTATTGTTCGTGGAAAGAAGGATTGTCGGTATGCCTCTGTGTGGGCTCTAATCTCTCTGATTTTATCCTCATGGTCTCTTCGCGAGATATACGTAGGAGGGAGCAATATACTGTTTGACTCTTCGGTGAAGGTATGTTCTCGAAACTTTGACAAAAGCCCGTACCGAGCTACTGAGCGTCTCTCCTGCAGAGTCTTCCACTGGAGTTTATCTATCATCTCCGTAACGCTTTCGCGATTACTAAATGATCCTGTAACGAAGCGCGCTGCTCTCCGTTGGATCTTCTCTATGTCTTGTATCAACCCTATCTGGTACGGATCCCACACTGCTGAGCAGTATTCAAGCACTGGGCGAACAAGCATACTGTAACCTACTTCCTTTGTTTTCGGATTGCATTTCCTTAGGATTCTTCCAATGAATCTCAGTCTGGCATCTGCTTTACCGACAATCAACATTATATGATCATTCCATTTTAAATCACTCCTAATGCGTACTCCCAGATAATTTATGGTATTAACTACTTCCAGTTGCTGACCTGCTATTTTGTAGCTAAATGATAAAGGATCTATCTTTCCGTGTATTCGCAGCACATTACACTTGTCTACATTGAGATTCAGTTGCCATTCCCTGCACCATGCGTCAATTCGCTGCAGATCCTCCTGCATTTCAGTACAATTTTCCATTGTTACAACCTCTCGATACACCACAGCATCATCTGCAAAAAGCCTCAGTGAACTTCCGATGTCATCCACAAGGTCATTTATGTATATTGTGAATAGCAACGGTCCTATGACACTCCCCTGCGGCACACCTGAAATTACTCTTACTTCGGAAGACTTCTCTCCATTGAGAATAACATGCTGCGTCCTGTTATCTAGGAACTGCTCAATCCAATCACACAATTGGTCTGATAGTCCATATGCTCTTACTTTGTTCATTAAACGACTGTGGGGAACTGTATCGAACGCCTTGCGGAAGTCAAGAAACACGGCATCTACCTGTGAACCCGTGTCTATGGCCCTCTGAGTCTCGTGGACAAATAGCGCGAGCTGGGTTTCACATGACCGTCTTTTTCGAAACCCATGCTGATTCCTACAGAGTAGATTTCTAGTTTCCAGAAAAGTCATTATACTCGAACACAATACGTGTTCCAAAATTCTACAACTGATCGACGTTAGATATATAGGTCTATAGTTCTGCACATCTGTTCGACGTCCCTTCTTGAAAACGGGGATGACCTGTGCCCTTTTCCAATCCTTTGGAACGCTACGCTCTTCTAGAGACCTACGGTACACCGCTGCAAGAAGGGGGGCAAGTTCCTTCGCGTACTCTGTGTAAAATTGAACTGGTATCCCATCAGGTCCAGAGGCCTTTCCTCTTTTGAGCGATTTTAATTGTTTCTCTACCCCTCTGTCGTCTATTTCGATATCTACCATTTTGTCATCTGTGCGACAATCTAGAGAAGGAACTACAGTGCAATCTTCCTCTGTGAAACAACTTTGGAAAAAGACATTTAGTATTTCGGCCTTTAGTCTGTCATCCTCTGTTTCAGTACCATTTTGGTCACAGAGTGTCTGGACATTTTGTTTTGATCCACCTACCGCTTTGACATAAGACCAAAATTTCTTAGGATTTTCTGCCAAGTCAGTACATAGAACTTTACTTTCGAATTCATTGAACGCCTCTCGCATAGCTCTCTTCACACCACATTTCGCTTCGCGTAATTTTTGTTTGTCTGCAAGGCTTTGGCTATGTTTATGTTTGCTGTGAAGTTTCCTTTGCTTCCGCAGCAGTTTTCTAACTCGGTTGTTGTACCACGGTGGCTCTTTTCCATCTCTTACGATCTTGCTTGGCACATACTCATCTAACGCATATTGTACGATGGTTTTGAACTTTGTCCACTGATCCTCAACACTATCAGTACTTGAGACAAAACTTTTGTGTTGAGCCAACAGGTACTCTGAAATCTGCTTTTTGTCACTTTTTCTAAACAGAAAAATCTTCCTACCCTTTTTAATATTCCTATTTACGGCTGAAATCATCGATGCCGTAAGTGGTCGAAGTATCGTCTTGTTTGCGATTTCCTTTACAGATGCTCTGAATTTTTCCAGAACCCTTCTAATACATTTAAGTTTTCCATTCGCTCTCCCTAATATCGGTTTCATGTAATCGTCCTATTTCGTATCCCTTCTTTGTATTCCCCCTAAATCGAGGGCGTTCTGAAAATTAGGGCTGGACTAACAATACTCGCGTTCGAACGGGCTCGACATTTTCCGATACACCGCAGTGTTCGGTACAGTATCGAGCTTGTTCGAACAGTCACTTGACATTTGAATCGCGCAGTACAAGTGCAAGGGAACGCAAGGAACGATAAGCTACCCACAACAATAAGCTATGGCTCTCCGTAAAATTTGAAACTTTCTTAAAACAGTGCACAAACTCCTATTGTGTTTGAACAAATTTACAATACGAGTCATCATTCAGTACGCTATATATGGATATAAATAAATTCGTGCTGTTTATTAAGTAAATGTTTGGTTTACCGCCAAAATAAACTCATTGACAGCTCTCCGATTGGAACGCACCTCCGTTGCAGAAGCCATTTTGACAGCTACGTACACTGTTATGGAAACCAGTATCAAGACACATGGTTATTCGTGGAAAAAACATTTTAATTTATGCATTTCCTATCGCACAGCCTGCCGGAGTGGCCGAGCGGTTAAAGGCGCTACAGTCTGGAACCGCACGACCGCTACGGTCGCAGGTTCGAATCCTGCCTCGGGCATGGATGTGTGCGATGTCCTTAGGTTAGTTAGGTTTAAGTAGTTCTACGTTCTAGGGGACTTATGGCCATTTGAACCATTTTGAACCTATCGCACACATTTCTCCTTACAAAAAAAAAAAAAAAAAAAAAAAAAAAAAAAAAAAAATTAATACATTCTCATTTCACCATTAGAATTAGCCCTAGTACTTAAAAACTGAAGAAAGGCGGCCTTTCTGGTAGAGAGACGGGGAATTTGGTATAAAGGCAGGTCCGTTAGATGAAGCGCACAGTGGTAAATGCCTACAGTTCCCTACAGTTGCAGTTTGCAGGCGTGTCTGCCTATGTCGTATGGCAGTTATTGTGACAATCCGCGTGGAAAGCACAAGCAAGTAAGTATTAAGGCGTACAAGGAAATGGGCCTGTCTAATCGCCAGATTTCTAGGAAATGGGGACGTTCCAGTTGTGTTACTCATAATTTTGTCAGTTTGGGTGCACAGTATGCTAAAATGCCAAATATGTTCGGACACGAATACTGTCAGCATTAGATAAAGCGAAAGTCAACGGCTTGTGTTCCTCTCAAATCATGGCTGATCTTGGGTTATCAGTCACATCCAGACGCGTTAGACAAATCCTGTCTCAAGACGAGAATCTGGCATTCAAGGACCGCCTGCTTAAGCCATCTTTAAACAACGCACACAAGGAGGCGCGACTGAAGTTTGCGGAAGAACACCACAGAATGGAACAAAATAGTTTTCCGTGATGAGAAGAAGAGTAATTTGGATGGGTCAGATGGTTTTCAGTATTACTGGTACGATCTCCGTACAGACGTTCGGATGAGTAGAAACTTTGGCGGTAATAGCGTTATGAATTGGGCAGCATTTTGTGCTAAAGTCACGTCCAACATAGCACGGCTGCATCCCAATGAAGTCTGGTGATTATACAGGGCTGCTGGAAATTCAACTAGTTCGTATGTATGAGGAATCTGACAATGATAATTTACTGTTCAACACGATACCGCCGGAATTCACAGATCTGCCAAGATAAAGTCGTGGTTTCAAGATAAACGGATTCCACTTATGTGCTGGCCATCTAAAAGTCCAGATTTAAGTCCCGTATCGAATTTATGGGGGATCCTAGCAAGTCCTGTTTATCGCAATGGACGACAGCTTGAAACTGTGGCCGAGACGAAAACTACAATGCGAATGGAGTGGATCTCTGTCTCGGAACAAGACATCACTGCCCTTATAGAATCAACGTCTAAGAGAATTTTCGTAGCTATGAAGAACAATGGATGTTCGACTAAATACTATGTCATAGTTGTTATCTGTTTACTGTAGACGTTAGGTTATTCTGACAACAATTCGTAAGAGCCTTTATACCAATTTGTACCCTTAGGGTATCGTCTTTGTTTAAATTTCTTAAGTACCAGTGCTACTGGTAAAATGAGAATGTATTTCTGTTTTTCTTTGTTATAAAGTGTACGGGAAAAATGCGTGCAACACCAGATACGTAAATAAACATGTTTTTTCCACAAATAACCGTGTGCCTTTACATTGATTTTCACCATTGTAGCGCCGCCACTTCATGAATCTCTAGAGACTGAAGCTAAAATATTTCACGACATCCCAAAACAAATTCGACATTTCTCCAAATGAAATGGCCGAGAAAAAAATTTGCTACTTCCTGAAGCTTCCTCCTGTTTTTCAATACTGGGGGCGCTAATATCGGTATTTCTTATATACGAGTTTGTATCGGGGCGAAACACCGGTACGGTAGTGTCTTCATGCGTGAATACATTTTTAAATGCTGAATTTAATATTTCTGCTACAAGCTGTCTCCAGTTTCAGCACCAGATGAATCCACGAGATACTGAGACGAGTTCCTGCAGAAAATTTGGGTCAGTTATTCTTATCGAGACAACTACACTTAAACGTGAACGACACATCTTAGGTAATGCATATCTAAGTACTTTATTTGGTGAAAATACTAGAGTAAATGTGTTGCAGCAGAGGGAGAAAGAAACAGCTGAAAGTAGTAGCAGTATAAGTACTGAAAAACACTGGAGAACAGTGTTTCTACTCTTCGAGACAGCTTTGAACCGTATCGCATCAGTGTCGGGAACGGATGCGGGAACCATAAATCTACGGGAAAAAGTTAGTTGCAGCACGGTCTGACGTTGGGAGAAACTCCACGCGCAACTTGCAGCTCCATTTAGGACATCCATCAGTGTCACACGCGATGTGACATTAATAACGCGAGAGCCCTATGTGACCTGTATATAGGAGTTATTTCAAGAGTTGCTTCCATACTCCTACCGTATACGGTATACTGGTCGTCAATTAACATGCAGTTAGCATATCTTGCAAGCCCGTCGTGACGGCTGTCTAAACTTGATGTTTGTAAAACACATGAAAAGTGAAGGTACGCACCAGATTACAGAAGCATAATGGGTCTGTATTTCTTATAGAAATGCTTTCGCTTCAAGCACTGGGAACACCTGCAAGAAGAAATGTAGGTTGCCGTAGCATTCTCAGCCACTAATTACAATAATCAGGCAATAGTTTATGCCGTCTGTTTATTTTATAACTAGATTTTTGAGTTATCGATGTGCTCTAAATTTCGCTCGCAGTCTTGCGAGTGGTAGAATTCCACTGCCGATACGGTTCCTGTACAACACTGGTGGGCTCAAGGCGTTGTTTCAATAACACTGAAAGATCTGCATATACAAAAACATTACTGACGATCATCTGGATTACAACTTGCAGCGGCATTTAGAATCAGCGTTTATTGAAAATTTCGCATCACCTATAGGGACAAAGGAATCAAACATAAACATTGGAAGTCTGTTCGATATAGTGTCAAAAAATAAGAGTTTATCTCCATAAAAATTTAATTGGGAAGGATGGCAGCTTTTCTGTCTGGAAGGGCACACACGGGGGGATACCACATGGCTAAGTAGCTCATTTCCTGTTTTCACTTCACCGAATGTCAGTAATGGTGCGGAAATAAAGCAGTACTACCTAGCAATGGTCGCAATGTTGGTGGTAAGGTATAGCTTTAGATTTCTGTTCCCCGTGTCTTTTTGAGCCGTACGATTAAAAAAAATGGTTCAAATGGCTCTGAGCACTACGGGACTTAACAGCTGAGGTCATCAGATCCCTAGAACTTAGAACTACTTAGACCTAACTAACCTAAGGACATCACACACATCCATGCCCGAGGCAGGATTCGAACCTGCGACCGTAGCGGTCGCGCGGTTCCAGACTGAAGTGCCTAGAACCGCTCGGCCACCCAAGCCGGCCCGTAGGATCCAGACAAGTACTGTATTTGTATTCTGAACATAGTATTACTTAGGGAGAGAGAGGAGAAAAGTATGTGATTAAGAGGACAAACCGCTTTGACATATTGCTAATGTCCGTCGCAAAGCACCAAGCAAGAAAAACCTTACTCGCCATGTAAAGAGCTAGTTAATCTCAACAGAATACCGAACGAGGTGGCGCAGTGGTTAGCACATTGGGATCGCATTCTGGAGGACGAGGGTTCAAATCCGGTTCCGGCCGTCCTGATTTGGGTTTTCCGTGATTTCCCTAACTCGCTTCAGGAAAATACCGGGGTAGTTCCTTTGAACGGGCATGGCCGACTTCCTTCCAATCCCTCCCTAATCCTATGTGACCGATGACTTCGCTGTTTAGTCCCCTACCCCAAATCAACCAACCAGCCTCATCAGAACTAGACTCTTTCGGCCGACCATTCGGGTTAATGGTGTCAATTTTCGTAATATCGAACTAGTGACCTTATCGTTTCCAGAAAGAGACGGGACAAAATGGTACTGGTTGTACACCTGCTACAAATGTTCAGAAACTACTATCCTCTGACAGTTATGTAGTAGTCACAATCGGAATCTGTCAACTCTTACAATTACCTGGGTGTACCAGTTTGTAGTGATATGAAATGGAACGATCAAATAGGATCAGTTATAAGTAAGTAAGGCTGGTGTAGACTGCGTTTTATCGGTACAATAAAGCAGATAGTCTACAGAGGAGACTACTTACAAAAAACTCGTTCGATCTATCCTTGTACATTGCTCAAGTCTATGGGACCAGTACCAAGAAAGGGGATATTGAACGTACACAGAGAAGGGCAGCATGTATGGTCAGAGATCTGTTTCACCTGTGGGAGTTTCACGCCAATAGTGAAAGATCTGAACTCCCAGACGCTTGAATGGAGATGCAACGTATCCAGTGAAAACCTACGCACAAAGTTTGAATAATCAGTTATTAGCGATGAAATTAGGATATACGCTTACGTATCGCTCTCGAAGGGATGGTGAAGTTAGAATAAAACGAATTACAACGCATACAGAGATGTTCAGGCAATCATTCTTCCCGCGTTTGATACGTGAAACGGGAAGAAGTCGTAGTTACTGCAGTGAAAATACTCTCTGCATGCACTTAACAGTGGTTTTCAGAGAACGAGTGCTGAAGCATATTTAGATCAGTCTGGTCTCATTCCGCGCATCGTCAACAACCAACAGATTCACTCGCAACCTATGGCTAAGACTGAAATGCTATGAAAAGTGAAATGGGTAACGTTACAGTACTCATGAAAAAATGCCTATTATCCTTCACTGTAGGAATGCTAGAGAGACAACAACCAAAAGATTGCTAATAATTTCGTGCGACAGGAAACCACAAAGAGTTGGGGAATTTAACCCGACACTGACACACTGGCATCAGTGTTTTAAGAGTACCGCAGCTTGTCCAGCGGAATTCCAACCATGCAGAAGTAAAAAAAGGAAGATTAGTGAACTCGTGGAAGATTAACTATTTGACAAACAAGAACTAGTAAATGAGTTCCGTTCCTGGGCTGCAAAACAACTGGTAATGGCAGAACTACAGTAGATATAAACTGGAAACAGGAAGAAAAGCACTTCTCAAAAGGAAAAAAATGTCGACATTGAATAGAAATTTGAATTTTAGGAAGTCTTTTCTTTGCCACTGGAGCGTAGCCTTGTACGGATCTGAAACGATGATAAATACTTCAGACAAGAAGAGAATAAAAGTTTTTCAGATGTGGTGCTACAGAAAAATAATTAAGCAGAAATGTGTAGATCGTGTAACTAATGAGGAGAAATGTGGACAAAAGTAGTTAGCTGAACAACTTTACCAAAAGAAGAAATCGGTTGATAGGACACATAATGAGGTATGAATGAGTTGTCAATTTCGTGATGGAGGGAGCTGTGGTGGTAAATATTTTAAATGATCATAAGAGCTTGACAAACAGATGGCAGTTTCACATGGACGTATGTTTCAGTAGCTATGAACAGATGAAGAGGCTTGTAGGGGATAGTCTACAGTGGAGTGTTGCATCAAACCAGTCTCCTTAACGAAGTCCACAGAAATAACAACAAACTGCTCATCCTCGTAATGAAACTGTTCAAGTTCTTAAAAACAAAAAATCTAGCCCTCATACAGCACGACAAATGGTTCCTTGCCAAGGCCAGCAATCACGCTTCTTTTGTTGTCAGGTAGTTAAAGTTTTCGAATGCCAAAGGGGCCACACAAAGTGAATTTCGCTTTCCGCAGCTGATTACGGCAATTCAAACTACAGTCCATTTGTTTCGTTAATTCTTTGTTACGTATCAGCCTGTGAAATATTTCAATTATCTTTTAGATTGCACGAAGCGGACAGAGGGAATGTAGCCATCAGGTCTTCAGTCAGGAACAAGGACCTGTTGTGTGCGGACACCTCCCTACAGCCAACACTGACCAGCCTATGGGCAGTCCAGCCACGACAGTGTGGGTGGGAAGCAGCAGCGGCGAGAGTGGGTGGCGGGGAATGCTGACCCTGTGGGCGGCCGGACATGCTGCACCGCGATACAAACCCAGGACTCTAGCTGCGACGGCCGCCCCTTCCTCCTGCTACTCCCCAGTGGGAATAATGGCTGTAATTAATTTTACTGTGCAGTTGCCATTGTGCAGAGGGAATTAGGTTGTGTTGGAAGCTGTGTAGAAATCATTTCGTCAAGTATAGGGGGGGGGGGGGGTCGCTCGGCTCCAGACTGTAGCGCCTAGAACCGCACGGCCGCTCCGGCCGGTGCTTAACAGTACAACATTTACCCATTTATTGATAGTATAAGAATGTAGCATCATACAATTGTAAATTTAATGTGATCCGAAAAATGAGTTACACTCATAAAAGTCATAAGCCACATAGTACCTAGGCAAAATATTAGTCCAAACATTAAGAGCAAGGAACAGATAAGAGAATATGTAATTAAAATTAGCACTATGTTAAAATTAAAGCATAGGACAAGAAGCCGGTGCAAAGAGAGTTCAGAATTATAAGCAGCCCTAAGAATCAAATATTTACTACGCCTACAATTTCTGGTTAAGTACAATAAAAATATTTAGAACGAATCTTCGCTTTTGCAGTTCCCTGAATGTCTGCCGTTTGAGAACGCCGTCAACAAACACACCTTGTACTCGAACATATGTCCAACGGACACATAAAGCAGGAGAAACAGCACAGAAACGTACCTAACAGCTGAGTATTCGGGACAGAACACAACTGCGCCTTCTTCTGTTGGTGACAGGAGTTACTGCTGTTGCAGCTGACCATTATAACAATACCATTAATCACAACGTACCAAATGGAGAAGCCAGCTTTGCCCTGACAACCTACGCTCGTACAAGGTCTATAACGTATACAGCAAACATAAAAGTTTGTACGCCGTAAGTTCAATACTTAACACGCACCGCACGTCGGTTGTTGTTAGATAATAGCGGTTATATCATCAACCAGATTACAGTACTTGTTCAGAACTGAATGTTGCTTGGAACGATCAAGTATAAACATAGCGTGGCCACAATATAACTCTGTTTGTCAGACGTACGAGGAACGCAGCCACACTATCAGCAAAATCCGTAAGCGATTGTAGCGCCTCAAGAGTGCTAAGAGTGCTCTACCAAAACTACGGTCCGATAGTTCTGGTGCACAACGTAAAAAAACGTAGCAGATGGTAGGATTACCGCTAGTATTGACGGAGGGAAGCTCTTTGACGCTGTCGCACATTACCATCCATAGTAATGAAGTCATGGCCGAATGCACACGTGAAAAGACGCACATGAAGGAGTACAGTGTCAGAATAATGTTGGGCGGTGAGTGTATCGTGTTCAAAGATTTGGAGATCAGTACGCCCAATACCTCCTCACAGCATAACACTGGACCACCAAAATGATTATGTTCGACAATTTTCCCATGTGCATTACATGTCTCCCATTTATCCCCACATGTGAGTACGTCCAGCATCACAGAAATCAACAGAAACTTCCACTACCTCGGTGCAAAACACACCGCATATGATTGCACGGAAGAAGGAGGCGAAGTAATTAAGGCACTAGATTGTAAAATGTAAACTTCTACGGCCGGAATTGTCACAGTTAATAAAATATTCCGGGCTATTATGATGTGGTCGAAGGGATTCCACTTTAAAGCCGACACTTCGTCTGCACCTGCGGAGAACATCTTCAAGGGAGATCGTAGCTCTGTTGAAAGTCCGATTCACACCCTTCCTCGCTACTGACTACAGAAAAATTCCGCTTCCGCGCACTGCACGGAAGCTCGAAGAAGCGGAATTTTGCTTTAGTCAGTAGCGAGGCAGGGTGTGAATCGGACTTTCAACAGAGCTACGATCTCCCTTGAAGATGTTCTCCGCAGGTGGAGACGAAGTGTCGGCTTTTAAGTGGAATCCCTTCGACCACCGCATAATAAATGGTTCAAATGGCTCTGAGTACTATGGGACTTAACTTCTGAGGTCATCAGTCCCCTAGAACTTAGAACTACTTGAGCCTAACTAACCTAAGGACATCACACACATCCATGCCCGAGGCAGGATTCGAACCTGCGACCGTAGCGGTCGCGCGTTTCCAGACTGTCGCGCCAAGAACCGATCAGCCACTCCGGCCGGTCACCGCATAATAGCTCGGAATATTTTATTAACTGTAAGGCACTAGGGTCATACTCCGCAGGACCAGAGTTCAGATACCCATTTGCGTCCAGTCTTAGGCTTTCTGCGATTTAAACATTTTTAAGGTTATTGACATCTATCAAGTACGCTGCCTGACAAAAAAAAAAGTGAAGCACTTAAAAGACATGTTCGGATGCCAGTGTAACTTAATACATGAATACGCTGTCGGAGAGATTAGAGTTGCAGTTCTCTGTGATAGGTGGTACGATCACCAGAGAGTGTAAACCGATTCGATCCGCATCACTTCTGTAAGAGAATCGTTCATATGGTCTATAGAACATGTTACTAACTAACTAACTTAGTGTCCTTCGTGTTTAGTGTTGTTACCAGACCTGGTAGGATATATAAGGGGCGTGAATAGGGTCAAATGTTGAGTTAGCAGTGAAGGACACGGAGATGCAGCGTACCTGCGTGAGACAACGTTATCAGCACCTGGCACAGTTTGGAAGGAGCCTCATTCTGGGTCTCCATTTAGCCGGCTGGTCGAACAGTGCAGTATCCAGGTTTATGGAGCATTCGAATTTGAATGGTCCGATGTTGGACTGTATAGAGCTTGAGCGCAGGGACAGTCATCGTCAAGGTGGGGGTCGAGCTCGTCCCCGCGCTCTGTGCGGGCTGCCGCTAGGGCCGCAGCACAAGCGGGTGAGTTTGATGTAGTGTCGTAGCTGGGAGGCATGGTTTGCTGACGAATGGCGTCGCACAGTGCCCAGCGACGAGTCACTGTGTACTGCGATGCATGACCATTGACGGCGGGTGTGGCGGCGGAGTCAGAGGCGGTCCCATTCTTCCAGTGATTGGTGGGTTGGGAGTGCTAACGGGAATGACTTGAGATAGCGACAGATTTTGATCGAAGGAACTGTAATACCTCTACTGCTGATGCTTCTACTACGATAAACAAATAATTTCTCAACTATCTGACTGCGCCGGCCGGGGTGTCAGAGCGGTTCTAGGCGCTACAGTCTGGAACCATAGGACCGCTACGGTCGGAGGTTCGAATCCTGCCTCGGGCATGGATGTGTGTGATGTCCTTAGGTTAGTTAGGTTTAAGTAGTTCTAAGTTCTAGGGGACTGATGACCACAGAAGTTAAGTCCCATAGTGCTCAGAGTCATTAGTACCATCTGACTGCGAGTTTTAAAATAATTCTCTAACGTGTCCTAACAACTGTTCTGCAATACTCCTGTACGAAACAGACAACTTACCTCGTCTTGCCGCTGCAACTGCATGATCAGCAACATCTAAAATATTTCAAAAGCAGCATTGTGGCACTCGCAGATTGCAGGGCATGGATTAATTTCGACAATTACTGCCACATTTTTATATAAAGAAGCTGAATGATCAGGAGTGGTTCGGTCAACTACCCTTAAACGATGTAAAGAAAAATGAAAGAAACCTATAGTCTATTATATTTGCAATATATTTTTTAAACACTGACAACCTTTACACAGACTTTTGATTATTCCACAATGTCTATCCTCAATAAACACGTTTTTGGCCACAACAAAGGTGCGAATATTACTCTCAATCTATGCATACACAAATCTTACAAAATTCCTCCAGCGCAAAAGCAACGAACAACTACGTGCAGGGACAAGGCAAATTACCGAAAATCTACAATTAATACCGAAGACTCCTCCGGCGCTACTAGCACGACCACGGAAGGCTGCGACTTGTCGTATCCCGCGGCTTGTCTCCACCGCACGCTGCGTCCGACCGCTTCCGACTCCCCTCGATAACTGTTCGCTCGCTACTACACGCTATAATAATATCTCAGACTCAGAGTTTGTGTATGCGCACAGCAGAATGATAGACGTCCAACTTTCAATATGTTACCTCTCATGCGACAGTATCGTGGTGTGATTTTTCAACACGATAACGTTTGTCCACGCATGGCACGAGTGACTACGTTATGCTGTGTTAATCCAGTGATCAGGGTGATTCGGAGAACTGTCCCGCACACAACATGTGTGAGAGTACTCGGACGTCAACTCCGCCCCAGTGGTAGTATCCAGGATACCAGCGACCAGTTGGTAACAGTTGTGGGCCAGCTTCTCTCAGGAGAGAATATAACGGTGTTATGATACCCTTCCCTGCGGAATCGGTGTATGTATCCACACCAGAGGGCGTGCAACGTCATAGTGATAGGTGAGCTCATACTATCAAGTTCCTCGCAAATCTGACTCGATTTTATAATCGCTGAAATAACATCATATGCCCTCTCGGCCCGTAAGGTTTCATTCCATTTACGCCTACCCGTCCATGATTTTCAGTATCATCTTATTATCAGTCAGTATATTTATTTCGGTTTCGTAATTCTTATTTTTGTATTCAGTTTTCACATGGATCTAAGTCGACCCAAGTTCCCAGATATAGTACTTGTGGTGAATAACCAGTTTTGGGCATTGGACATCAATTAACTTTAGTAGCGCTGCATGACACATTTGCTTATGATGAGACCAGGTTGGCCACTGTTTTTAAAGAAGGTGGAAGAGGGAGCTAGCCGGCTTTTCGCGGATGATGCTGTAGTATACAGAGAAGTTGCAGCATTAGAAAATTGCAGCGAAATGCAGGAAGATCTGCAGCGGATAGGCTCTTGGTGCAGGGAGTGGCAACTGACCCTTAACATAGACAAATGTAATGTATTGCGAATACGTACAAAGAAGGATCCTTTATTGTATGATTATATGATAGCGGAACAAACACTGGTAGCAGTTACTTCTGTAAAATGTCTGGGAGTATGAGTGCGGAACGATTTGAAGTGGAATAATCATATAAAATTAATTGTTGGTAAGGCGGGTGCCAGGTTGAGATTCATTGGGAGAGTCCTTAGAAAATGTAGTCCATCAACAAAGGAGGTGGCTTACAAAACACTCGTTCGACCTATACTCGAGTATTGCTCATCAGTGTGGGATCCGTACCAGGTCGGGTTGACAGAAGAGATGGATAAAATCCAAAGAAGAGCGGCGCGTTTCGTCTCAGGGTTATCTGGTAAGCGTGATAGCGTTACGGAGATGTTTAGCAAACTCAAGTGGCAGACTCTGCAAGAGAGGCGCTCTGCATTGCGGTGTAGCTTGCTGTCCAGGTTTCGAGAGGGTGCGTTTCTAGATGAGGTACCGAATATATTGCTTTCCCCTACTTATACCTCCCGAGAAGATCACGAATGTAAAATTAGAGAGATTCGAGCGCGCACGGAGGCTTTCCGGCAGTCGTTCTTTCCGCGAACCGTACGCGACTGGAACAGGAAAGGGAGGTAATGACAGTGGAACGTAAAGTGCACTCCGCCACATACCGTTGGGTGGCTTGCGGAGTATAAATGTAGATGTAGATGTAGATGTAGAAGGCGTGCGATGGCTCACGCGCAGTGGCCAGGCGTGTTGGGGCGTGCCGTGGCTGGCCGTGCGGCGTGCGGCGCTCGATAGGCCGTGAGCGCGCACGCCCACAGCAGCAGCCACGGGCCGCCGCTGCTGTTCTGTGATGTGATGTGTTGTGCTGGACAACCGCGGCCAGGTCCAGACACACACACACACACACTCCACACAAAAACACACACACACACACACACACACACAACGAGCACGCGCCTATCACCGCGTCTGTCACTATCCCGCAGTGTACGCAATGAAGGGTGTCTTCAATGCGTTCACTGCACGAAGGAAAATTCCGGTGAACTGGGTTGCAAAGATGTTACATTAATAAGCGTAAATGGGGAACACAGCTGGGCGGAATCAATCGGAAAACTGCAGCACGAAGAAAAAGTACTCAACACAAGAGGATAGAGGATAATACTTTTGACGTAATAGAATTAATTCAAATGGCTCTGAGCACTATGGGACTTAACATCTATGGTCATCAGTCCCCTAGAACTTAGAACTACTTAAACCTAACTAACCTAAGGACATCACACACATCCATGCCCGAGGCAGGATTCGAACCTGCGACCGTAGCGGTCACGCGATACCCGACTGAAGCGCCTAGAACCGCACGGCCACACCGGCCGGCAAATTAGTTCATTTAGAGCCAGCCTGTGTGGCCGAGCGGTTCTAGGCGCTAGAGTCTGCAGTACGACCGGTACGGTCGCAGGTTCGAATCCTGCGTCGGGCATAGATGTGTCTGTTGTCCTTATGTTAGTTAGGTTTAAGCAGTTCTAAGTATAGGGGGCTGATGACCTATAGTGCTCAGACCTATTTGAACCAGTTCATTTAGTACAGGGTGTATCAAAAAGAATCATCCGATTTGGCATGTCTATATTTCTGAAACTAATAAACGTATACAATTAACCTTGTCTTTTGATGAACGGGAAACTCAAAAAGATTTTTTCATAACTTCTCATAGTTGTTCAATATACCCCGCTTGAGATGCGCGGCATATGTCAATCCGGTATTCGAATTGTTCCCACTCTGCAGCGAGCATGTCTTGCGTTTTATGCCATGTCTCACTTCATTGTTGTTGGTAACGGAAACACATAGACATAGTCTTTTATGAACTCCCGCAAGAAATAATCACATACAGTCAGGTCCGCTGACCTTGGGGGCTAATATTGTAAGGCTGATTCATTTGGTCCAGTGCGATCGATCAGTCCTCCAGTAATCCTTTGATTTAAAAATTCCCGCACTTCCAGATGCCAGTGTGGCAATGCTCTATCCTGATGGTCAATGAAGTCGTTCGAATCAGTCATCAAGTGTGGGAAAAATTCTCGAAGATATCGAGATATGTGCTTCCTGTAACAGCGTTCTCAGCCAAGAAGAATGGACCATAGACATTTTCCGTGAAATTATACCAAAAAACAATAAATTTTTGAGATCCCCTCTCATGTTGTACAATTTCTTGTGGTTGTTCCGTACCCCATATTCTCACATTATAACAGTTCACCTTTCAATTTAAATGGAATGTTGCATCGTCACTAAATACAAAACGTGGAAGAAAACTGTCATCCTCCATCTTGCCAAGAACAAAGTTACAGATCTCCACACGTTATTTGTCACCTCCACGAAGAACTTTCAGTAGTTGAATTTTCTTTTTGTTTCACTTGTAAACGTCGACGCATCACACCCCAGACGGATATCGGGGGCATGTTGAGCTGTCGAACTGTACAGCGAACGGATTTCTGCGGACTCCTTGTGAAACTATGGCGGATGCGTTCGTCGTCTGCGTCAGACACTCGCGGACGGCCCGGCGATTTGCCTTTACACAAACTGGATGTTTCTCGGAATTGTTCATGCCATCGTCTAATGCTCTGTGCTGTAGGAGGATCCACACCGTACCTACTACGAAAGTCACGCTGAACAGTTATTACTGACCCGCACTGAGCAAAATGTAGAACATAAAACGCTTTCTGTTATCCCGACATCATTTTTACTAAAACTGAAGTTGGCGCACACTGCTGCTACTTAGCGGGAACCATGTAAAACTCGATTGTTTGCTCTTTCCAACACTACATTGTTCTTGCACATATCTCAGATAACGTAATAGTTATGATTTTTCTAAATCGGATGATCCTTTTCGATACACCCTACAATTTCATGCAAGTATGGTTAATCCTTAACTACATTCGTGGAGTAATATATTACTTCATATGTCACTCTTTTGTTTACAGTTCCGTTCCTATGGCAACGTTACCAATCCGCTTCTATATAATCTTAATACCAGCTATACTTTTGCATTGTGTAAGTCGAGGTTGCTAACCATCGGCCACTATTTCTACAGATACGTACCAGTTGGTGTCGAAATCTATCCCGTGAAGTCATAAACGTTACTTTTTTTATTTATCATCATAAATTGCTCTCAGTTGTTTCAGGCTGAGTGGAGCGATGTTCAAAGGTGATCAGATTTTGTAGATGTTAGCTACTGAAGACTGCTGACACATTGGACACACCGTATTCTTTTCAAGATACAACCGAGTTTAATGACAGCTAAACAAAAAATCTGATCATGAAACTGACAGTCAAAAACGGAGAACGATAAAGAGGTAGAAGGAGAGAATGTTCGAGAAGAAAGTCAAGAAATAGTAAGACGATCTGGCCATTTTTGTGGAAAAAATCCTTATAAGTAAAAATAGCAAGCTAGTGCATCGAGATTTTATAAAACAACTCAGCACAGCATTGATCAAAGCAAATAACAAAGGGGGAAAATGAATTACAGAAATTTTGCTAGGGACTTGGAGACTGTTGTGGACGAAGTTCTTTGCAAAATTATGAAAATGGTAGGTTCGACGAATCGGCAGCGCAAGTCCAACTGTGACCGATTAAGCCAAAAAGATGAAAAGTATCACCATGCCACGTGTGTCCACGCCTTAAAGATACAAAAACTATCAAAGCACGTTATAAATATCGTAAATAGCTGTACGAAATTCATTCAATTGACAAAAAGCCATGTCTTGACACTTACAAACGAAAATAAGTACCTAGTTGATTCGTTCATGTACATGTTGTTTTTTAACTGCTGGTCATTGTTTATTTTTTCTTAGTAATTTACTTATTTGATCATTATTTGATATCGAAGTATGTTTCCGGATATTGTTCAAGAAGATTTTCTTTGTTTTTGATTTAATTCCATGATCTCCTTAATTGTTGATATGATTATGTTTTCTTTTTTAATAAACATTGATTTTCATAAATAGAAGGCTTTCTTTCATTGATTCTTGAACTACAGTTTAGAGAAACATACAAGTAAATAAGTTTCAGATGGTTTTTGTTTTTGGGATCGGAAAAGATCGCACGAAGCTACTAACGTCATCCTAAATAGAGAGTGTGGTTAACAAGCCGAGGTACTCGCGAAAGTGTTTATCTACCCTAGTAAACATCACGTTAAAACTGTGTAACAGCGCCTCTATCCTTCATAATGGAGTCAATTTGATCAGGCAGAGAGTCAATAAATTTCATCGTATACACCACGTCCATCTGAAGCCACTTCTCTTTCATCAGATCCCTCTGAGATACCAAATTGCGAGGTTGCTGTTTGCTTCATTCCCTTCGCATTTTCTATGGAATTAACTAAGATATATGATTTAGCGGGCCAGACGAGGAGCGAAAGCGTGCCTAAGTATTCTTCAGTCCAGCGTGATCCTACTACAACAGTCCGTTCATCAAGTGTACTGACAAAGTTTCCAAGAGGCCGCTTGAGAACTTTTAAAGATAGTCGTCCTCAGAATCCGGAAAAGTAAGAGAGACCCATATCAAATCAATTTTAGTTAATTCTCTTCGGGAGGGCGCCATAGGTGCCGGTTGTCGATTAAAATAATATTGAGATTATAGCCATTTATTGTACGAGGAAATGAGGTCCCATAAGTTATAGTTGCGGTGCAGTATATTATAAACATAAATATAGCAACATGATATTGATTGCAGCGAAAGAAAACGCACTATTAATAATTAACTACATTCGGGAAAAGGCAGCTTATTACTCACGGTACCGGTAAACTCTTTTCAGAGTGGAACGGAAAAGAATACATGATCATCTGTCGCCTGTCTGAAAAACAGTATTGTTTGCTACTGAATAATAGAGAGACATGTGAAACAGGCTGTATTGCATACCCAAGCGTTACTGACCTTGCGCTCGAAACCTAATATAGTTCAACAGAACAGCGATCACGTTATTCAATACACAAAGAAAGAGGTACCAGTTCACTTAATTAAATCATAATCTATTTTAAATCACTAAACAAATCACTCCCGCGATGTTTTAAATAGTGGTTAAAAGGAATTTAGAAAAAAATCCGGCTGTTACAGGGTGGGTAGGTTGATTTACGGCACGTGATTCAAAGTTCAAGGAAAACTACATTAATTCACGTAATTAAATCGATTTCTGTTTGAAAATCATTAATAAAACATTTCCTCCATACTCTGAGCAGTTAAACAGTATTGAGAACTCTAATAGAGGGGACGTACCAGCTTCTCATGCTGGTCAAAAACATACCTGAGCACACCAGCTGTACCTGCGTCTTCCCTAAGTGCCGCTACCGTAGAAGTGAGCTTAGACCTATGGCGAAGGCACACGTTCCTCTCTAGGGGTTCCCTCCTTGCGTAGTTTCACTCTCCACTTCTACAGGAAGACACTTTTACAGATACGCAAACTTCCCTTGTCGAACACACGTGTAGGCAACCACAGTATCAAAGACACAGTGTACGGTTTCGTTTTAGAGTTCTCGCTAAGAGAAGAACTGACCTACTATTTATCACACTCATATTACGAAAGAAATGAGGACATGGCTTCAGTTTTAATTAGTGTTTGTTGTTCCTCCACGTTGACGTCCTTCGCCTTTTAGCGTCTACGGAAGCTCAATATGTCTCAACTCACGGGACGGGTCGGCAAGTTTGTGGCCGAGACGTCTCAAGTTCTGCAATGCGTCAGCGAATGACACATACTAAATCGCCTTACGTGGAAGTTACTGCTTCTCTGTCTGCTAGCACTGCTGCCAGTAGTTAATTTCTAAATTAAATGAAAACGCAAAAGGAAAGTATAGCACCTTGAATTAACAGAAACTTTTTCTCCTGAAGTTTTTGCGAGAATGAAGTTAGAAGAAACAGGAGCTGTAAATAAGAAAGACAAAAAGGAAGCAGAGCAAGTCGAGAAGTAGTAAAGGCGCCTGGCTGTCAGACGTGAAAGTGCCCCTGGCAACGAACTACGCGCAGGCGTTTCTCCAGCACTGAGTGGGGAGAGCAGGCGGTAGCCCGGTAGAAGTACGCGCCGCAGCGGCTGGGTCGGCCGCGGTATCTACCCCAGTGCGGGTATTTACGGAGCAGCACTGTCTGCTGCCGCCGCAGACACGCCGATGCCATCGCTTCTCTGTCCCTGTCTGGGAGAGGCGAAACACCGGCCCGCTCGCTACAACACTACTTTACATCATGACATAAGATCAAACGTTTAATTTGAGGCCAACTCTGCGCTCATTTTACACAGGAAGTGGGAAAGGATAGCTGAGTTATGATGTCCAGTAAAGCAAACACTTTATTACTACAACAAAATTTTAGTGGGCTAAACTTCTATGTCTTTTGTGGAATTTTACCTTAAATCACATACAGAATAAACCCGAACTACAACGAAAACTTTTTAGTGTCGGAGATATTTTCTGAATATTTTTGTATAATGCACCCATGATATCGTTACAGAGTAATACTGATTCAGTTTGTTACCACAGATATCTTTGTTTCTGTGAAAATACCTTCAAAACTGTGAAAAAGTCTGTGCTGTGTTATCGCTAGAACGTGCAACACATAAATGCAACAACCCTCAGATCCTAACTCTTACACAATAGACCTTTCCACATTACTATGTATCACTGTTAAAACTAACACTGCGGGGCCGCACCGGGTAGCCGCGCGGTCTGCTGCGTCCTGCCACGGTTCTACATCTACATCTACATCTACATGGATATTCTGCAAATCACGTTTAAGAGCCTGGCAGAGGGTTCATCGAACCACCTTCACAACTCTCTATTATTCCAAACTCGCATAGCGCGCGGAAAGAATGAATACCTATATCTTTCCGAACAAGCTCTCATTTCCCTTATTTTATCGTGGTGATCGTTCCGTCCTATGTAGGTCAGTGTCCACAAAATATTTTCGCATTCGGAGGAGGAAGTTGGTGATTGGAATTTCGTGAGAAGATTCCGTCACAACGAAAAACGCCTTCTTTTAATGATTTCCAGTCCAAATCCTGTAACATTTCTGTCACACTCTCTCCCATATTTCGCGATAATACAAAACGTGCTGCCTTCCTTTGAACTTTTTCGATGTACTCCGTCAGTCCTATCTGGTAAGGATCCCACACCGCGCAGCAGTATTCTAAAAGAGGACGGACAAGCGTGGTGTAGGCAGTCTCCTTAGTAGGTCTGTTACAGTTTCTAAGTGTCCTGCCAATCAAACGCAGTCTTTAGTTAACCTTCCCCACAACGTTTTCTGTGTGTTCATTCCAATTCAAGTTGTTCGTAATTGTAATACCTAGGTATTTAGTTGAATTTACGGCTTTTAGATTAGACTGCTTTATCGTGTAACCGACGTTTAACCAGTTCCTTTTAGCCCTCATATGGATGACCTCACACTTTTCGTTATTTAGGGTCAACTGCTACTTTTAGCACCATTCAGATATCTTCTGTTAATCGTTTTGCAGTTTATTTTTATCTTCTGGTGACTTTATTAGTCGATAAACGACACCATCATCTGCAAACAACCGAAGACGGCTGCTCAGATTGTCTCCAAAATCGTTTATATAAATAAGGAACAGCAAAGGGCCTCTAACAGGACACGCAGTATACAGAAAGATCCACGCAGATCTTCACGCACAGGTAAGGAACTGTCATTATGCAATGCAGTGGTGCTCTATTGTAACAATTAAAAAATACCACCAAAGCTACCTGTCGACCACCACCGAGCCGGCCGGAGTGACCAAGCGGTTCTAGGCGCTTCAGTCTGGAACCGCGAGTCCTCTACGGGCCGGCCGGTGTGGCCGTGCGGTTAAAGGCGCTTCAGTCTGGAACCGCGTGACCGCTACGGTCGCAGGTTCGAATCCTGCCTCGGGCATGGATGTGTGTGATGTCCTTAGGTTAGTTAGGTTTAAGTAGTTCTAAGTTCTAGGGGACTGATGACCACAGATGTAAAGTCCCATAGTGCTCAGAGCCATTTGAACCATTTTTTGAACCTCTACGGTTGCAGGTTCGAATCCTGCCTCGGGCATGGATGTGTGTGATGTCCTTAGGTTAGTTAGGTTTAAGTAGTTTTAAGTTCTAGGAGACTGATGACCTCAGATTTCAAGTCCCATAGTGCTCAGAGTCATATGAACAATTTGAACCACCACCGGAAACAAAGTATTTGCTTGTTTCGGTAAAAGGGGCAAACTGCAACAGCAAATATTCAGAATATACACAGAGTTAACAGAAGTCACCGGATACAGATATTCACATACACAGATGGCGGTACTATCGGGTACATCGGGTACACAAGCTATGAAAGTCAATGCATTGGCGGAGCTTTCTTTTGTACTCAGGTGCTTCGCGTGAAAAGGTGTCTGACGGGATTACGGCCGCACGAAGGGAATTGACAGACTTTGAACGCGGAATGGTAGTTGGAGCTAGAAGCATGGGACTTTCCATTTCGGAAATCGTTAGGGAATTCAATATCCACAATGTCAAGAGTGTACCGAAAATGCCAAATTTCAGGCATTACCTCTCACCATGAGCAACGCGCTGGCCAACTTCTTTCACTTAATAACTAAGAGCAGCTTGCGTAGAGTTGCCAGTGTTAACAGACGAGCAACACGGCTTGAAATAACTGCACAATCAATGTGGAACGTACGAGGAAGTTAACAGTTACGACAGAGTGGCGAACTTTGCCGTTAATGGGCTACGGCAGCAAACGACCGACGCAAGTGCCTTTGCTAACAGCGCTACATCGCCTGTAGCGCCTCTGGTAGGCTAGTGACCACATCGTTTGGACACTAGACGACTAGAAAACTGTGACGTGGTCAGCTAAATCCCGATTTCGCTGGGTAAGAACTGACAGTAGGGTTCGAGTATGGCGCAGACCCCATGAAGTCACGGACACAAGTTGGCAACAAGACACGGTGCAAGCTAGTGGTGGCTCCATAATGGTGTGGGCTGTGTTTACTTGGAATGATGATCCTCTGGTGCAAATGAACCGACCATTGACTGGAAATCGTTATGTTCGACCACATGGAGACCAATTGCAGCCATTCATGGACTTCATGTTCCGAAACAACGGTGGAATTGTAACCGAACCACAGCACCTCGCGACTAGTTTGAAGAACATTCTGAATACTTCGAGTAAATGGTTTGGCCATCCAGACTGCCCGACACGACTCTCATCAAACATTTATGGGACATGATCGAGAGGTCAGTTTGCGCACAAAATCCTGCACTGGCAACATTTTCGCAATTACGGTCGGCTGTAGAGGTAGTAGGGCTCATTATTTCTGCAAGGGACTTCCAACGACTTGTTGAGTCCATGCCACCTCGAGTTACTGCATCACGCCGTGCAAAAGGAGATCCGACACGATATTAGGAAGTGTCCCATCACTTTTGTCTTCTCACTGTATAGCACTCGTTGTGAGTGTGGCCTTCAGTACATCGGACAAACGCAGCGCTGTATCTCCCAACGCTGCATGGAACACATTAGATGCGTACTTCTGGGACAAAGACAAGTTAGCAATTGTTGAAGATAGACTCAACGAATAACGTACGTTCAAATTTGAGTAAACAAAAATGTTGTGCCGAGCGAGTGGCTTTCGGGAGAGCATCATTGAAGAATCAACTGAAATAATTTCGTCAACAGGGACGAGGGATACGAGCTGAGTTCCCATGGAACCCTTCTCTAGCAGCTATACGCCGAGACAGCTGCCAATAGTTGACGTTTCGCGAGAATGGGTGACGTTAAATGCGCCGAGAGTCGAACAGGTCCGCCTCCCAGCACGCGACGCCAAGGGGTGAAAGGAAGCCGGGGACGAGTGGATAGGCGGCCGCCACATTGCTATATATTTGTGACGCCCACCTAATCTCGACACTTCGCCAGAAAGTGATGAGAACGATACTCATTGAAAAGTCACGGAATTTCAACGCATCCAACCGGCTCGAAGGCCGAGAACATTTCGTCAGCAGTATGCGCCGGGAAGCCTACACTCACAAAAACGTTTAAGTTTGACGACCAGTCGACGATGAGGTCATTAGGGACGGAGCACAAGACCGGACTGCGGAAGGAGGGAGAAGAAAATTGGCTGTTCCCTTTTCAGAGACATCACGCCGACAGTCGCCTAAAGAGATTTAGGAAAATCACGGAACGTCTAAATCTGGTTGGCTGAACGGGACTTAAGCTGCCATCTTCCCGAATACGAATCCAGCGTCTGGCCAATGGACTGCCTTCCTCGGCAATAACATTATACATAGGATAGAAGGATAAGGTAAGAGACTTTTACGTTGCGACAGTGAATTCATCGTGACTAAAGATTTCGTGCGAAGGGCTCTGTTTGCAGAGCGTTCCTGCACTCCAGTATCGAGGGGCAGTTGGGAATTTCATTCGATCAGATAATACAGACGGCGAATATCGAGAGAGTAAAAACAGGGATGAGGCTCTCTGCTGTCGTTTTATTCAGTTTCACGCGAGAGAGCTTCCGGAATGCTGAACGAGCTAAACATGTCCCCGCCGGAATACGCAGTGTCACGAAAATATTACAGTAATTTCAAGGGCAGTCTTTAAAGACTTTCTTTAATAACAACATAGCAAAAAAGGACAAAACTGTGATACGTACAAAAAAGCATTTATGGGCGATTGCCAAACTTGTTCCATCATAAAACCTATCCACACCCACTAGCTTCAGTGGTCAGAACGGAGATTGCTGAAAGTTAATACTGTTACGATCACAACAGTCTCACCCATTGCCAGATAACCCATTTTTTTTCTTTTTTCCTTTTTTCTAATGCAGTAATATTGTTATTCTCTCTTTCTTGATTTATCTTAAGTTTCTGAATTTGAATCTACGCTGAGATTGCACGGAGCTCTTCAGTTCTGTGGCATGCACTCTCGAAGTGTAGGTGTGCTAGCATTAAACTTCTGCAGTTGTGGAATCTAACACCTTGCACCGGGAGCACATGCACCATGTGTTAAGCAGATTGCACAGTCAGAAGAGCAGCGGATTTCTGTTATTTTAAATCACACTTTGAAAACTTTGTGGTATCGACAAAGGTGGAGGATCTGGACAAAGTAGTCGCAGCTACAACGCAATATGGTGGAGGGCCACATTTGGCAGCCTAAACGCTGAGTATTATTCAGGCGACCGTCGCATACAAATCCTAAGTGGTATTCAGTGAGATTTTGCGCCCTTCCCTTACGTAGAAACTGTTCCTTTCCTGTAAAAGACATTGGGGTGGAGAGGGATGGTAATGGCTCTTTCATTTGATTTTAAATGCAGAGCACGATTATTCCGTATTATTCCAGTACGACGACGATGGCGGCAGGGAAGAGACGTTATTTCAGTCCCACCTTCGTGAAACCATAACTGTATAACTGCAGCCGTCGGGGTATAATAATTTTGGAAGATGCGCCACTGCAGTTACTGTGTTTATTGCCGCAATGCAACAGGTCTTCCACATAAAAACAAAAGATGACCGTAAATGTTTATAGCTCGTAATAAATATTAGTCTATAATTTTATTTAACACATACTTTCAGAGAAATAATACTTTCCAGCTACTTAACTAAGTACTAAAACAAAGCCATTTACTACCTACCTTTTCTCAGCAGACTACTAAATACTTACTAATTAAGATGTCTAACCTTCCGAGGATTCAGAATACTTCAAAATAGATACAGTCAGGTGTGCAATCCCCGGCACTCATTTCTGGAATATTATAGGTACCATAAAAAGTCCTAGTCGTGTAACTTTCACCTTTTCTTAAAAGTTTCTATTGTACGTCTTTACATTCCATGCCTATTTTGGTTTCCCAGACAGTACTTCTTTCTTCTAAGGGGAACTCACAAAAACCATTATAGAATCTACGCCAAGCTTAACAGTTAACAGAACAAAGTACTCCAATTTTTCGCTGGTAAATACGTGCTGCAGCAGAGTACACAACGCTTGCCAGGGCACTTTCCGTGTGTCGAGAGGTCGGTCGACGAGGCTTCTGTGCTCCCAAACACACCTGAAGTCCATCGCTTAGATTTTCCAAACTGTAAAATGTGGCAGTAGCAGCTCTATCAGGAATGTATGAAGGAATCGGTAGAATAAAGTACTAGCCCACAAGGGTGTATTTAGTGTCCTGGCATGTTACAAGGTAGGATAAATTCAAACATTTCCTAGCGGCACATATGGAGCTTCTTGTTGTCAGCATGTGGTGCGTTCGAACACAACAAAAAAATGGCTCTGAGCACTATGGGACTTAACATCTCTGGTCGTCAGTCCCCTAGAACTTAGAACTACCTAAACCTAACTAACCTAAGGACATCACACACATCCATGCCCGAGGCAGGAATCGAACTTGCGACCGTAGCAGTCGCGCGGTTCCGGACTGAAGCGCCTAGAACCGCTAGACCACCGCGGCCGACAAACACAACAGAAAACGTGATTAGACCAATCCATGCTAAACCGAGGGCTGACCCTTCTTGCACCGACCGCTTCCTATTATTTATGAAATTCTCATCACATGGTGGAATCTTTTTCAATCAGCGATTATTTTCATTTTACACTATGTTATCCGGATGCATGTTAATATCAGTAAAGACATTGTTATTAGAGGCTACTAACTTCTTTCACGCAGCCCTGCGTATTTTCATTTCTTTTTTATTGTATTGAGTTTACCAGACGTAGTGTTCCTATGACTATACTTGTATGTTATCGTGGATTCGGAGTTTGACAACTAATCGACCACCGGCAAGTAGCCCTATCGGATATCCATAAGGTTTGACAATACAGAAGATACAAACAAGGCCTCAACGACCACCGACGTAGTGGCCGCTTAGAACACATTCAGAGACCCTGTAACACAATGAGATAACAAAAGACAGCTTCATAGAGATATAGATAAGTAATAAACAAGCTAAGCGTATGTGGTGCTTGTGCTAGACTGTTGTTCGCGCCAGTTCGTCCGACTTCTGCAAAAAATAGCATTCGATACGTTCCGCTCAAGTGACGTAGTGACGTACTGCTATCGTTAATCTTAAATCTTCTGTGGACCGTGTTCATTTTACAAGTCAGTCTTGTAGCACGTTAATGGAGGTAGAGGGTTCACCAACGTAATGCTGACTTCATGGCGCGTACGGACGTTAGAACTGCTTTTGGTTTTCTGGGATTATTCTTTAAATAACTCTACGGTGGCTTCTTTCCTCAACAGATGCTAAATCCTAGGCCAAAATACCTATTTCAAATGTCGATATGTCTTCAAAGAAGATGTGGTCACCTTAGTACTGTAAGACAGACCGTTTTCACGTTGGAAGAGTTGGTTCGTAACCCTTCCTCCAGTTCAGCGATAGCATTCGAAAGGAAGATTAGTGTTTAACGTTTCGTCAATGCCGAAGTCGTAAGAGACGGAACAGAGTTTGAACAGTGGTGGGGTAGGAAAGCGTCCGTGTCTTTTTTGAAAAAAACTGTGGAAAACGTAATTATAGATGGCTGGACGACGATTTCAACACAGCTTCTACAAAATGAGGGTCCGCTACAGTGACCACTATGCTGTAACGCGCGATGGAAAATTTTGAGAGTGCCTGCTTTTAGTCCGCCAGGGTATTATTAACAGTTGTCCTCGGCCAAGTCTGCTTACCTCTGCCTTCAACAGATGAATCTAGGGATTGCTGTGTTTGTGCTTAAACTTCGGAAAAAATGCTGTTGACCAGGATACCATGAGGTCGGATCAAATTGGTTCAAATGGCTCTAAGCACTATAGAACTTAACATCTAAGGTCATCAGTCTCCTAGACTTAGAACTACTTAAACGTAACTAACCTAAGGACATCACACACATCCATGCCCGAGGCAGGATTCGAACCTGCGACCGTAGCGGTCGCGTGGTTCCAGACTGAAGCGCCTAGAACCGCTCGGCCACACCGGTTCTAGGCACTACAGTCTGGAGCCGAGCGACCGCTGCGGCCGCAGGTTCGAATCCTGCCTCGGGCATGGATGTGTGTGATGTCCTTAGGTTAGTTAGGCTCAATTAGTTCTAAGTTCTAGGCGACTGATGACCTTAGAAGTTACGTCGCATAGTGCTCAGAGCCATTTGAACCATATTGAACCGAGGCAGAATTCGAACCTGCAACCGTAGCAGCAGCGCGGTTCCGGACTGACGCGCCTAGAATAGCTCGGCCACAGCGGCCGGCGAGGTCGGATCCAGAAGCGGAAACAACCATGTACAAGTTAAATGTACTAAAATAAATGAACAGAGAACAGCGTCTAGTGTTTGAGGTAGATTGATAACTGTGTAACCGATTAAGGGTTTTGATGTAGTTTTGTAGTAGTAGAAGTAGTTGTAGTTTTTTCCTCTTTTTTAAATCCTTTTTTTTAAGTTAAATATCAGGAATAAATAATTAATACATTACTTATAACTGTCCAAGAAATGTATTTCGTATGGCCTATTTTAGCTTTTTAGATAATAAGCTTCAATTACGAAGAATAAATAAATCAATAAATAAAATAAAAAATACTGAAATGGCTGCCGCTAATGATGTGTCGAGTCTCGGATGTCAGGGCAGACGGCTACGGCGGATCGGCAGTGCTTGTCACGTCTGTGAATCTGCAGAGCACAAAACCACGCACTTTTATTTACCGCTGTACGTGAACACGACAACGATATAACGTCAAAGCATTTCTCGCAACATGCTGTACCGATTCTTCCGTGCCTTGCCTTTTGAAGTAACGTGTCGTTGACAAAATGCCTACTGAACAATATTACTTAGGAGCAGACCTAAAAATATTCCGTAGCAGTTCATAACTGTGACTAACAGACACAGAACAGACGGGGACGACAGGTGAAAAAAATGGTTCAAATGGCTCTGAGCACTATGGGACTTAACATCTATGGTCATCAGTCCCCTAGAACTTAGAACTACTTAAACCTAACTAACCTAAGGACAGCACACAACACCCAGCCATCACGAGGCAGAGAAAATCCCTGACCCCGCCGGGAATCGCACCCGGGAACCCGGGCGTGGGAAGCGAGAACGCTACCGCACGACCACGAGATGCGGGCGACGACAGGTGATATCTCAGATCCAGGTCAAACACGTCTCTCACTTAATGATGACGATATTGCAAGGTATATGGTCTATCCTGACATTTTGTACGTGGGGTTACAGAGTGTTTGTCCAGCACCTGGTTATAGGCAGCTACTGCTGTGGGCCGCAACAACTGAAACAAAAAATATTCTGTCGTAGTGGAAAATTCACACTGTAAGCAAGGAATTGAGAGAGATGAAGACTTCTGCCTGTGGCGCTGAGGTGCGCTACAGGCTGTGCTTCGTTAACCGAGCTTCACCGCCATTGTTTCGGTGGGAAGGCGCGGCTACCATCTCGCCAGACATTGAAAGATAGCTGGCGTTCGGCTTCACGCTCTGTGACTGCTAGCGGTCACCCCGTCCAAAATAATGCGTCACCGCCCTCTTTACCGTTCAGTCCCGTTCCGACACTCCCTGCAGCGACAAACTAGCAACTCAGGAAGTCGCAAACAACGGGCCGCGACCATGGACAATAAATTGTTCCGCGTGGTCTCTCTCCGTATAATACGCGGTTGACTACGTTCACTACGTCGTCACAATGAAACTGCTTCTACTTTCCCCCTCAAGAGATTCCGTTTGCTTCATCTACATGCCTCGTAACAAGGATAAGTTTCGACTGTAAAATCCTGTCTGGAACATAAATTTACATTACTTTCTTGCAGTTCACATGGATTCGAAAAAACTGAATACAAACAGCACGTACGATGTGGTGTCGGTAGCGAGTGAAAACCCAGCCATACTGCGCCATTTCAGAAACGTCCAGAGCAATTTTTTATTCACGTCAGTTTATTTTTCCCCTATCCGTATGAAGCTTGGTTAAACGTTAAATCTTACAGTGCAATATTTTCCCATCTCATTTTGAAACCTCTGTTAGTGTTAACTAGGTAACAGCTTAAGTTTTGTGTGCAGTCTAGTGGCTAGTTTGCAAGCAAGTAAACCTGGCGCCTATTTTCTAAGTCTACAAATGAATCTATGTCTATATTCCTCAGACCACTGTGAAATGAATGGCAGTGGTTGCTTCCCATTCGTGGTGTCCTTCTTTGTATACTTTCAGGATACTCTGACAGTCCTAATCGTTATGGGACCCATACACACGTAAGCAGTATTGTCAATGACCCGTTCTAGTGTTTTCTAAGTAATCTCCTTTCTAGAATCGTATTTTTCTAGTATGGTGCCAATGAATCGAAGTCTGCTACCTTCTGTACGTACAACTGAGGCTAGGTGATCGTACCATTCCATAGTTCTGCATTATTTTGTACCCAGGTATTTGTATGGGTTGACGGATTCTCATTGTGACACTGATATTATAGTCTCAAGATACTACCTTATTTTCGTTTTGTGAAGTGTACAACTAAAGCAAGTTACCGTTCATGATGTCTCTCTCTCTCTCTCTCTCTCTCTCTCTCTCTCTCTCTCTCTCTCTCTCCTCCTGTTCCTCTTCCTCTTCCTCTCTCGGTCTCTCACTCCCTCGCTTCCTCACTCCCTCCCTCCCTCCCACCTCTCTCGCTCCCTCCTTCTCTCCTTCCTTCTCTCCCACCCTTTCTCTCTCTCTATCTTTGTCTCTCTGTCTCTCTCTCTCTCTCTAATTCTTCCTAACCGATTGAGCTTCTCTTGTTGGAGTATCGGCTGATAATCTCACTGAACATAAATGCTGTGCTTTTAACCGATATTGCAGAAGTAAAAATAACCAACCAGTGGCCTTTGAACAACGAATCCAAGAGTAAAAGCCTTTATCAAAAGCCAAGTCACTAAAGTTTTATAAATCCGTATGTCCGATACTACGTGGAAAAGCAATCATTCACAATTGTTTTTGTTATAGGGAAAGTAAACTCGTCCCGTCGTTTTCCCAAATAGTTTAAGAGGATTTTGGGATGGTTCCTTCGAAAAGAAAATAGCTAATTTCCTTTCCCATTACGAGCTTATGCTCCGTCTCTAATGGCTGTCGTTGACGGAGCGTTAAATCCTAATCTTCCTTCCTCCATTTGCCCTAAACTGCTTTAGGTGAATTCCGAGATAGTTTCATCACTAAAGACTGGAAGTTACTAAGGAGGTTAAGCTCTAAAAGTCCTGTAAAGTGTAGTAGGTTTAACTGCTACAGTGTTTGCAATTGGTGAATAAATCTTCATTTTTGTGTACAATAATTTCTCAAAAATAAGTGATAGAGACTACAGCCGCTTCGATAGTTTTTCTGAGAAAAATGTTTTACAAATTTAACTGTCAAACATAATCACTTCTGTCATACCAGATAGAACGCATTATTCTGGGCTGCACAAGATTTTGCAACTTGCTGCTTATTAAGTCTGAAGATGACCAACCATCGTCGAAACCTGTTAGCAGTGGATAGACAATAGTGATTGCCAATAAAGCTGTTAAGACATTGTATCAGTCACGGGCTTCTCCCTTGTGAGTATCGGTAAAACGACGCATGTCAGCCTGAGATCTCAACTTGGCTTCCAGTAATCTGTTCCAGACAGTCCATGGGGACACTCTACCAGGATTCCGGCCGTTGTCATCTGTGTATTATTCAGAACCGGTCGAACAGTCCTATGATCTTCTCGTAGCGTAGTTCTTCTAGAAGGACCTGTGCCTACTCTTGTTGCCACGTCGGTGTTGTTAGTCCGTCTCGGTATTACTCGTTCTGCCGCCATTCCAGTACAGCCAGTTATCCGTCCGCTCTATCGGTATGATTCTCGCATATCCCTCATATCAATGATTCGTCTTTTCTCAAAGACGGAAAGACGGCAGTAAGCTGCACATGGAAGCCCTTTGGGCATACTGAACTGCAGTCTCCATTTAAAAAGTTTCAGTAACGTTAGACACGCACAACAGCCGTAATACACCCGCATCGCTCTTCATCTGTAGTAACGGTTTTTTTTTTTTTTTTTTTTCAAACTAGAAGTAGGTTCACATAAGGATGAAATTGTTATCAACATATCCCACAAGCAAAAAAATACTGGAATTCCAGAGTGAGGAGCGGTCACAGGTGTCACAAAACTACCCCACCTTCAAAGCAAAAAGAAAACAAAAGCCCTGCACTAACCACTGATGTAAACAAATTATTATGCGTACGTTAAAAACATTTTATTATTGTTAAAATTCTAGGCATCTGAAGTACATCAGCTGTGGGCGTGACGATAAGTTACATAGGAAGGTGAGAAACAGTATGAAAAACTTGTAAAGGAGTTGCAGGGAAGGTTGTGCTGGAAAACAATTTTTTTCGAAATGAAATTCAGTCTTCAGTTGCAAATATATTTTCATTGTGCTTTACCGGATCTGACAAATTAATTTGTCATCTTCAGAAGCCTACAAAAATTAGGGTATTAAAAGTCTTTACCCTTTGGTTATACATTTGTGCGAAGTATAAGAAGTGTATTTTAGAAATTTACTTAGTGTTGCCGCCGGGGTAGCAGCGCGGTCTAGTCGCCTTGCTACAGGTCGCGCGGCTTCCCCCGTCAGAGGTTCGAGTCCTATCTCGGGCATGAGCGCTGATGACCTCGATGTTGAGCGCCCATAAGCCCCCCCCCCCCACCACCCTCTCGGGCATGAGTGTGGGTGTGTTGTCCTTAGCGTAAATTAGTTTAAGTTAAAGTAAGTAGTGTGTAAGCCTAGGGACTGATGACTTAAGCAGTTTGGTCCCATAGGGACTTACCACCACCACCACCACCAACACCAACACCACCACTTAGTACTGGTTTAGCAGATGTTACTATCTTCTTCATAGAAGCATAATGCCAGATATGTCCAGAAATGCACGTACTGTATTTGATTATTGTAAATAAAGATTAACAGTCTACTGTTTACTGATGAGTCAAAACATTGTGACTATATGCTTAATAGCTTGTTTGTCGTTCTTTGGAACTAAATACATCACCGGTATTTAGTATAAGGAGTCCGACACTTTGTTGGTAGTTTTGTGGAGGTATGTGGCGTTAGATGACTACGCACAGATCATGTGATTTGCGTATATAATGAACTGCTGATTTGCGTACTCGGTGATTGCACGCGATAGCGACCCAAACCGTTTCCATAGGATTTATATCAGTCGAATTTGGTCGCCGAGACACCAATCTGAGTTCCCTATAATGCTTCTCAGACTACGGTAGCACAGCTGTGGCTCTGAGACACGGACAATTTGAAGCGACAACACAGAAAAACACAATTTGAAGAGCAAAAATAAGAGAACACATTAACATAGCACTGAAAATAATATCTCGTTAATTGCAAGTGCAGCTGCGAAATACTTGGTGCAAATCTATATGCATGCCACAACTGTTTTACTGTACAAGAATGAAAGACTGCAACTATAAAGGAAATGCTCTCTACAATTACGCCCTAGCAATAAACAAAGGCTGCACTAATTGCACAAACTACAAGAAAAAATCAGAAGACTCCAGTGAGGTATCCTGGCAGGGTCGCCATATGAAACGTCCCCTTAGAACATTATACATGACTGTCCTTAAACTGACACACAATATTTTTAGCGCAACGCAATCTGACTTTCAAAAATCCCTACAAAAGAATGGCCCTGACTAACATTAACCTATACCTTTCACAAATCACTGGCCTCACCAAAAATCTTCGTTACTCGAACTACTGCAATACAGTGAGCGCCACTACTGCCAGCTAAATAAAAGATTCAAACTACTGAAGGCACTAACTACTAATAGGCATAGTTAGCAAATGAAAGATTTTGATAGAGAACAAACAATGTATTTACCTCAATAGTGTTCAAAAGTCATAATGTATATAGCAGTTCATGACATCCAGTCCTACAAATTTCAAAACTCTGCCATCTCTCTCCCCACATCCACCACTGCTGGCGGCTCACCTCCAACTGCTCAACGCTACGCGCTGTTCACATCCATCTGCCCAACACTACAATGGCAGACAACAATGCAAACTAGCCACAGACTGCACACAGCACAGCCAGTGATTTTTCATACAGAGCGCTATGTGGCGTTACCAATAAGAAAACCTAAACAGCCTACTTACAAATTATACTGCTGAAAGATGATCGCTGTCGGGGAACATATCAAGCACGAAGGGATGCAGGTGGTTCTCACCTGTCAGCGTGTCTTCTATGACTACCGCAGGTCCCATGCAAACGTAAGAGACTGTCTCCCATAGCATAACACTGGTACCACCATCCTGCCTCCGTGGCGCGCTGCAAGTTTTGAGCCGCCGTTCATCACGATGACTGCGTTTGTAGAGACAACCATTGATCTAGTGTAGCAAAAATGTGATTCACCCGCATAGCCGACACATTTCCGTTGATCGTCGGTCGAATCGCGATGGACAGGTGTCGACTGTAACCGTAATTGACTATATCGTTGTGTCAACATGTGAACACTTAAGAGTGATCTGCTGCCGACGTCCATGTCCAGCAATGTACGATGAACGGTGTGCTCCGAAACATCTGTGCGTGAACCACAATTGTGCTCTTTCGGCGGAGATGCCGCAGATCGCAATCTATCCAAATTTACAGAGCAGCCAGGCCTCTGAACCCCACGTTCTGTGAAGAGTCGTGGACGTCCAACCATTTAGCGCTTGGTAGTAGTGTAATTGTCCTTCTACCTCTTTCCGTAGATGCTGACGACAGTAGCACGTGAACATTCGACCAGCTTCGCCGTTTTCGATATACTTGTTCACAGGCTCTGCTAAATAATAAACTGCCCCCTTTGTCAAAGTCGCTTATCTCTATTGATTTCCTCATTTGCGGCCCATATCTTCGCTAGGGTGCCCCCCCTCCTAGGGTGCCCCACCCCCTCGTCCATGTCTGCTCCATTTACACACTTTTGTTACCGCGTCACGTCCATGCAACGCCACCAGGCGGCATCCAGCGTCGCGGTGGGCAGTGTTCAGAATGTGTTGGCTGTTCAATGCATGTCAAGTTGTTGTGCTAGCAGCAAGGAGCATGAATGAGAGCATATAAAAATAAACCATGTTACATAAAGAAGTTACATATAACACATCTACACACATACTCCGCAATCCACCATACGGTGCATGGCGGAGGGTTCCTCGTACCACAACTAGCATCTTCTCTCCCTGTTCCACTCCCAAACAGAACGAGGGAGAAAATGACTGCCTATATGCCTCTGTACGAGCCCTAATCTCTCTTATCTTTGTGGTCTTTCCGCGAAATATAAGTTAGCGGCAGTAAAATTTTACTGCAGTCAGCCTCAAATGCTGGTTCTCTAAATTTCCTCAGTAGCGATTCACGAAAAGAACGCCTCCTTTCCTCTAGAGACTCCCACCCGAGTTCCTGAAGCATTTCTGTAACATTCGCGTGATGATCAAACCTACCAGTAACAAATCTAGCAGCCCGCCTCTGATTTGTTTCTATGTCCTCCCTCAATCCGACCTGATAGGGATCCCAAACGCTCGAGCAGTACTGAAGAATAGGTCGTATTAGTGTTTTATAATCGGTCTCCTTTACAGATGAACCACATCTTCCCAAAATTCTACCAGTTAACCGAAGACGACTATCCGCCTTCCCCACAGCTGCCATTGTCCCACTTCATATCGCTCTGCAATGTTACGCCCAAATATTTAATCGACGTGACTGTGTCAAGCGCTACACTACTAATGGAGTATTCAAACATTACAGGATTCTTTTTCGTATTCATCTGCATTAATTTACATTTATCTATATTTAGAGTTAGTTGCCATTCTTGACATCAATCACAAATCCTATCCAAGTCATCTTGTATCCTCCTACAGTCACTCAACGACGACACCTTCCCGTACACCACAGCATCATCAGCGAACAGCCGCACATTGTTATCCACCCTATCCAAAAGATCATTTATATAGATAGAAAATAATAGCGGGCCAACCACACTTCTCTGGGGCACTCCAGATGATACCCTCACCTCCGATGAACACTGACCATCGAGGACAACGTACTGGATTCTATTACTTAAGAAGTCTTCGAGCCACTCACATACTTGGGAACCAAACCCATATGCTCGTACCTTAGTTAGGAGTCTGCAGTGGGGCACCGAGTCAAACGCTTTCCTGAAGTCAAGGAATATGACATCTATCTGATACCCTTCATCCATGGTTCGCAAGATACCATGTGAGAAAAGGGAGAGTTGAGTTTCGCAGGAGCGATGCTTTCTAAAGCCGTGCTGATGCATGGACAGCAACGTCTCTCTCTCAAGGAATTCATTATATTCGAACTGAGAATATGTTCGACAATCCACATCTGAGAAACATGACACAAAGTTCTACTGTAAAATGTGGAAATTAGACCATTTCTTTTAGAACTATGTGCCATGTTTTTCAAATGTATTATGTATAACTTCTGTGTATACCTTCGTTATATTTTACATGCTTTTATATATGTTCCTTGCTGCTAGCACAACAGCTTGACATAAACATACATGTGATTCGTTTACTGTATATCGTCAATCTTCGTTTACAATGATCACATACAATGTGTACATTTTTTGACATAACATGGCATTATGCTTCTATGAAGAAACCCTTGACACCTGCTAAACCAAAACTAAGAAAGTTTCAACTTTTGTAGTCCTGTCTTCCTCAGTTGCGTGTAATATTACGTTATATTGTTAATTTTTACTTACGGGCCGTCTGACATCAACTGAACAAAACACAATTTTAGTGCCATACGCGTTTCGCCTATTTTCCGCTACGCATCTCTCTCTCTCTCTCTCTCTCTCTCTCTCTCTCACACACACACACACACACACAAATGTATACACGAACAGATCACAGATACTTCAATAATTACACTCGAAAGTTTGGCAATAACATTCGATCTTTGGCAAAAACATCTGACAGTCGGCAACAGAAACCAAAACATTGCATCGAAACAAGTGTTTAGTGCATAGTGCTGTGAAATCGTCCACGCAACCTGTAAGTACAGTTCAAAACATTACTACTTAATAGGAAATACCAACCTCCAGAACTGTTTATAACCTATAGGTACAGTGGCCAAAATGTAAATTACATAGCAAACATATTTACGTATTCCAGGCCACTGATGATGCATTGCAGAAAATAAAGGTAAAACGCGTATGGCACTAAAATTGTGTTTTATTCAGTTGCTATCAGACGGTCCATAAGTAAAAATTATCAATATACCGTAATAAGAAAGTTCCTGTGATATAGTTCTTACACTTCACATAAATGTATAGCCAAGGTCTGAAGATTTATAATATCCATAATTTTGTAGGCTTCTGAAGAAGACAAATTAATTTGTCGAAACCTGTAAAGCATTATAATAACATATTTGCAACTGTTGACTGTACTTTTTTCTGAAAAATATGAACTACAGTTGCTGAAAATTATAAAAAGTGGTTCAAATGGCTCTGAGCACTATGGGACTTAACTTCTGAGGTCATCAGTCCCCTAGAACTTTGAGCTACTTAAACCTGACTAACCTAAGGACATCACACACATCCATGCCCGAGGCAGGATTCGACCTGCGACCGTAGCGGTCGCTCGGTTCCAGACTGTAGCGCCTCGAACCGCTCGGCCACTTCGGCCGGCTGAAAATTACAGCCACGAATAAAATGAGAAATAATGATTAAGAAAAAATCGATATGTCACGCAGTTTTCGAGTTATTTATCATTGGAATTAACCAATCAGGCTGTCGCGCACGCAAATTCAGGCACTTGCGCGCGCTAAAACGCGGTAATGCACAGACGTCTGTGGATCCGCGAGTATTCACATGGTCATTACCGGTTGAAATGTGCCCTTTTCGGAAGCGACAAATTTTAACCAGGGCAGCAAAAGGTAAGTTTGTAGTGTTTGAGGAAACCAATCGAAGAATACTTTTGGCGATACTGCCTGAATTTGCGACGATCTGATTACTAACTTTAATAACATATAATTCGGAAACGGCGCAACATACCGAATTTTTTCTTAACAGTTATTTCTCAGAACAACCTCCCCTGCAACACCCTCACAAGCTTCTCATTGTATTTCTCACCACGTTGTATATGTGAAGGAGGGGGGGGGGGGGGAGGGGTGAGGAGGAGAACAGAAAGAAAGTAAAAGTCTTTGCACTGGCTCGCTCTCCCACTCCGAGAACAGAATCCTGAATTCGAGCCTGTGGATTCCGGAAACAGCGATCGTGTGAGACCCAACTCGCTTTATTTGTTCATGAGACCCAGAAAAAATTAGATACAGGCTCCCAGGTAGATGCCATTTTCCTTGACTTCCGGAAGGCGTTCGATACAGTTCCGCACTGTCGCCTGATAAAGTAAGAGCCTACGGAATATCAGACCAGCTTTGTGGCTGGATTGAATAGTTTTTAGCAAACAGAGCACAGCATGATGTTCTCAATGGAGAGGCGTCTACAGACGTTAAAGTAACCTCTGGCGTGCACAAGGGAGTGTTATGGAACCATTGCTTTTCACAATATATATAAATGACCTAGTAGATAACGTCGGAAGTTCCATGCGTCTTTTCGCGGTTGATGCTGTAGTATACAGAGAAGTTGCACCATTGGAAAATTGCAGCGAGATTCAGGAAGATCAGCAGCGGATAGGCACTTGGTGCAGGGAGTGGTAACTGACCCTTAACATAGAAAAATATAATGTATTGCGAATACATACAAAGAAGGATCCTTTATTGTCTGATTATATGATAGCAGAACAAACACTGGTAGCAGTTACTTCTGTAAAATGTCTGGGAGTATGCGTACGGAACGATTTGAAGTGGAATGATCATATAAAATTAATTGTTGGTAAGGCGGGTGCCAGGTTGAGATTCATTGGGAGAGTCCTTAGAAAATGAAGTCCATCAACAAAGGAGGTGGCTTACAAAACACTCGTTCGACCTATACTTCAGTATTGCTCATCAGTGTGGGATCCGTACCAGGTCGGGTTGATAGAGGAGATAGAGAAGATCCAAAGAAGAGCGGCGCGTTTCGTCACAGGGTTATTTGGTAAGCGTGATAGCGTTACGGAAATGCTTAGCGAACTCAAGTGGCAGACTCTGCAAGAAAGGCGCTCTGCATCGCGGTGTAGCTTGCTGTCCAGGTTTCGAGAGGGTGCGTTTCTGGATGAGGTATCGAATATATTGCTTCACCCTACTTACACCTCCCGAGGAGATCACGAATGTAAAATTAGAGAGATTCGAGCGCGCACGGAGGCTTTCTGGCAGTCGTTCTTCCCGTTAACCATACGCGACTGGAACAGGAAAGGGAGGTAATGACAGTGGCACGTAAAGTGCCCTCCGCCTCAAACCGTTGGGTGGCTTGCGGAGTATAAATGCAGATGTAGATGTACTCCTTACTTCACCGAATCTAAAACAAGTGATCTGGCACTTTCTTCGTGCGCCCTCCCCGAGTGTCTGAAAGCCCACTACACGCGTTCCAAAGAGTCGTCTTGTAGCTGTTCTCGGAAAGCGCTGTCAGCTGTGGAGCGGCCACCGCTAGGCTCGGAGGGAGAGGCTGGCCGCTGATGGAAATCGCGCCGCGCCCATTAAGCTGGGGAAATGAGGGCTGGCAGGGTGTGTTGGGAGGGCGGTTGCCATGGCAACTGAGGCGCCAGTGTGGCGCCGCCACAGGGCGGAGGCGCAGCCGGCAGTGGCAGCGGAGGCGGAGGCGCCAATTTCCGGCGCAACAGACAACACGCCACGCCAGGTGTAGGCACAACGCCCTGACCTGTACGCTCTGAGGCCAATAGCTGTCCGAGTCAGGCACAAAGCTGAACAGCTGTACGTCATCTCTATCTGTACTCTGAAAGCCACCGTGTGTCGTGTAATGGAGCAGGCATACTCAATCGACCGTACCATCTCCCACCTGTCCCTCGCCTCTCTCTGCCTCTCCTGTCCTTATGGTTCCATTCGCGGGATGAATGACTATCGGTTCACCCTGGATGACCCTTCTTACCCCCACTGAAACTCTGTGGTCAATACGTGACATATACGTGACAGAAAGGCCTAATTATGTATCTCGACTTCACACGAAACGCATGCTCATGCAATTATGAGTACTTTTAATCGGCACGCAAAGGTATTAGCGATAGGATTTCTAACAAGGAAAGCGACCTGATGAAAATTATTTTAAAATACGGAGATGTGTCTGTTTCATAACCTGGACATCATTTACACTACTGGCCATTAAAATTGCTACACCAAGAAGAAATGCAGATGATAAACGGGTATTCTTTGGACAAATACATTATACTAGAACTGACATGTGATTACATTTTCACGCAGTTTGGGTGCATAGATAATAACAAATCAGTACCCAGAACAACCACCTGTAGCCGTAATAACGGCCTTGATATGCCTGCGCATTGAGTCAAACAGAGCTTGGATGGCGTGTACAGGTACAGCTGAACATGCAGCTTCAACACGATACCACAGTTCATCAAGAGTAGTGACTGGCGTATTGTGACGAGCCAGTTGCTCGCCCACCATTGACCAGACGTTTTCAGTTGGTGAGAGATCTGGATAATGTGCTGGCCAGGGCAGCGTCCGAACATTTTCTGTATCCAGAAAGGCCCGTACAGACCTGCAACATGCGGTCGTACATTATCCTGCTGAAATGTAGGGTTTCGCAGGGATGGGTAGAGCCACGGGTCGTAACACATCTGAAATGTAACGTCCACTGTTCAAAGTGTCGTCAGTGTGAACAAGAGGTGACCGAGACGTGTAACCAATGGCACTCCATACCATCACACCGGGTGATACGCCAGTATGGCGATGACGAATACACGCTTCCAATGTGCGTTCACCGCGATGTCGCCAAACACGGATGCGACCATCATGATGTTGTAAACAGAAACTGGACTCATCCGAAAAAATGACTTTTTGTCATTCGTGCACACAGGTTCGTCGTTGAGTATGCCATCGCAGGCGCTCCTGTCTGTGATGCAGCGTCAAGGGTAACCGCAGCCATCGTCTCCGAGCTGATAGTTCACGCTGCTGCAAACGTCGGCGTACTGTTCGTGCAGATGGCTGTTGTCTTGCAAACGTCTCCATCTGTTGACTCAGGGATCGAGACGTGGCTGCACGATCCGTTACAGCCATGCGGATAAGATACCTGTCATCTCGAGCGCTAGTGATACGAGGCCGTTTGGATCCAGCACGGCGTTCCGTATTACCCTCCTGAACCCACCGATTCCATATTCTGCTGTCATTGGATCTCGACCAACGCGAGCAGCAGTGTCGCGATACGATAAACCGCAGTCGCGATAGGCTACAATCCGACCTTTATCAAAGCCGGAAACGTGATGGTACGCATTTCTCCTCCTTACACCAGGCATCCCAACAACGTTTCACCAGGCAACGCCGGTCAACTGCTGTTTGCCTGTATGAGAAATAGGTTGGAAACTTCCCTCATGTCAGCACGTTGTATGTGTCGCCACCGGCGCCAACCTTGTGTGAATGATGTGAAAAGCTAATCATTTGCATATCACAGCATCTTCTTCCTGTCGGTTGAATTTCGCGTCTGTAGCACGTCATCTTCGTGGTGTAGCAATTTTAATGGCCAGTAGTGTATATCGTGGAAAGCAAATGGTTTGTTTGCTTCCTGCCCTATAATACCTCATGTATGACTTTTGTGAGCCTGCTGGTTATTATTTTCCGTCACATGCTTCATCGTCTTGTGCTTCTTAAGTCGATAGATTAAAATATCGATTATACACAAATGGTAGGATTCACAGGTAAATGACCTTTATGATTGATGGAACAGACACATCAGCTGGAGGGACATAGGCGAGCACCCCAGAGGAAGGAGTGCGGGGAACAGTAATTTATCAAAGGATGCACAAGTGTCTGAAAAGTATTACACGTCCATTCTCAGGGCCAAGGCGTGGCACAATCGATTCAGGACGTACGTCGTTGGCAGATGACGGACGCTCTAGAACACCACACCTCATTACCGATACTATTTTGCAGCAGGCACATATCCTCATTATTGAAGACCGGACGGATTACGGTGGTACTCATTACCCCAGAGGTTGGACTGAGCGTCGGAATTGCAACGGAGCCGGGCGGTGTGGCCGAACGGATCTACGCGCTTCAGTCTGGAACCGCGCGACCGCTACGGCCGCAGGTTCGAATCCTGCCTCGCGCATGGAAGTGTGTGATGTCCTTAGGTTAGTTAGGTTTAGGTAGTTCTAATTTCTAGCGGACTGATGACCTCAGATGTTAAGTCCCATAGTGCTCAGAGCCATTGGAACCATTTTTTTGACCGTTGAAATACGTTTTTACTGTCTAGTTAAAATATTTCACACTGAAGCCCTTGACTACTAGTATCCACATATTCCCAGTTACCGCTCAAACGTCTCGTTCGCGGGTGCCTATTTGCTGGCAAGTCATTGCTTCTATTATTGTACTCGTTCAACTGCACCAATTTTACTGTTAATTATGATACCTCCTGTAACTGAAGTTGGAAAACGGACACTTGCGGCACGCCAGCGGTGCCATATAAGGCTTAAGAATTATAGTCTGATAAAATTACTTGATAGTTGACACTTCACGCGTTGGAGCTGGTTTCTACCAACCATAGCGCTCAACGTCACGCTCGAACCATTCGCCGTTGCCAAACTGCCACAACCTTTGGCGAGTTCACTTCCAATTCCCAGTCCGTCATTTTTTCTTGATGAGTTTGGATCCCTGGTCATGGGTCTGGCACTTTTTTTTTCGTATTTCATTAGACGTGATAGCCACACCACAAACGACACACACATAACGATTCGAATGAAACACACACGATTCATACGCAGCACTAATGAAACATTACTGGATACTTCCGCACAAGACGGGATTCAGCGTCACATGTGCTGTTGTCATAACCACAAAATTCAAATGGCTCCAATCACTATGGTACTTAACACCTAAGGTTATCAGTCCCCTAGACTTAGAACTACTTAAACCTAACTTACATAAGGACATCACACACATCCATGCCCGAGGCATGATTCGAACCTGCGACCGTAGCAGCAGCGCGGGTCCGGACTGGAGCGCCTGCAACCGCTCGACCACAGCGGGCGGCTGTCATAACCATGGACATCGGCTTCCATTAGATAAGGTTCGCACGACAATGCCTGAAGCCGAGCTTTTGGCTGCTGCAATTCATCATCATGGCTGCGTGATCACAGTCAAACATACAACATTCTCACTCAGTGCTGTACTTTAGTGCAATGGATAGTTTAAGAATCTGCCACGCTGAAGGTCGTAGGCTCCAATTTCGTCAACTGCCTTGAATTTTTTGTTTCTCCAAATCGAATAAAAAGAGTCTGAATACCCGGAATGAGATTTTCACTCTGCAGTTTCAGTCTGAATACCATTTTTATTCAATCAACTGGTTTAAATTTAAGCTTTTATTTTAATTTTTTTTCCACGTCATTTTCATCATCGTATTGACTTTTTTATTTGCTCTTACTTTCCTACCTATCATTCTTTTCTCGCCTGGAATCTGGAATCACAGAGATCGGCTTACATTAGATAAGCTTCGCTCGACATTGCGTAAAGTTGACTTTCTGAAGGCTGCAGTTCATCATTGCAACTGGGTCACAACACTCATAAATATAAGAGACAAATGGAGTGAATGGGTGTAGCGCAGTGGCTATAAATACCTCACGTGTAAAAGGTCGTAGATTCAATTCATGTCAAATAGGGCGATTTTTTTTTAATTTCTAAATGTAATCAAAGGATTTTATTGCTTTTATTAAATTAATTGCTTTAAATGTAATTTTGTTATTTACAATACTTTGCTGTGCCATTCTCATATTGGCATTTATTCCTTTATTCACTCTTATGTTTCTTCCTACCATTCTTTTTTTCTTTTGAAATCTGCGTGTGTTGCCCATAATCTGCAACCAAGTGCCAACCAGGACTACTCATCGGTTGCTAACGTGGCGGTCAGTA